>NC_141151.1:18085674-18165674 GCF_053477565.2 Lygodium microphyllum
CATGTTAATAAACTCCCATTTCATCTGGCAAATGTTAAGTGGCTAGAGTTTTCCTGGTAACTTGACACGTTCAGATTTTGCCCTTTGGCAATTTAGACATTCAGTGACATACTAGAACATCACCCTTGAGTCTTTGCTAGTAATAGCTTTTCCTGACAGTATTAAGAGTTTTTGCATACCCCAGGTGTCGTGAAAAAGGAGAGTCATATGGTTCCCAAAGTATCCTTCTCTTGAGAGTCTAACTTGAAGGAATGCATAGTCTCATTCTAAAATAAACAAGCCCTTTGTCTTCATATGTAGAGAATTTTTTATACTTAATCTTGAGTTTGGGATCTTGTGTTCCTTATTCCAAACTTCCCAAAACAATTGTTGATAGTCTGGGTCCTTATTTGCTTCATACTTAGTCAACTCGATGATAGGATTAGTTGGCATTAATACCATTGTAGCCAGAGTTTCTGCCCTAGATGGTTCTTTAGCGATAAGAGCATTAAGGAAGGCTTTACAGCTAAGGACATCTACTACTACATTTTCTTTACCAGGTCTGAACTTAATTTCAATGTCATACTCCTATAGAATTTCGATCCACCATCATTGCCTCATATTAAGATCACGCTAAGTAAGAATCCAATCAATACTTTTATGATATGTGACTAAGGAAAACTTATTTCCAAGCAAGTAATGTCTCCATAATTTGAGAGTGTGAATCACAGCTAACAACTCCAAGTCGTGAGTAGCATATCTCTTTTCATGGGCTTTCAACTCTCTCAAAGAGTAAGCTACAGGATATCCTTCCTACATTAGTATGCATCCCAATGCAAGAGAGTTGGCATCTGTGATGACTTCAAATTCATTGCTTAAGTCAGATAGCCTTAATATAGGAGCAGTTACCAAACTATGATGTAGTTGCTCAAAGTTATATTGTTCAATTGGCATACAAATAATGGCAACTTGCTTTTTGAGTAGGTCTATAAGAGGTGCAGCAATTTGGGCATAGTTTTTTATGAATATCCTATACCATCCTACTAGACCTAGAAAACTTCTTACTTCCTTGATAGTGGTTGGGGGTGGCCAATCTTGAACATCTTTGACCTTGGCAAGATCTAATGATATACCTTCAGCAGACACTATGAATCCCAAATATTCAATCTTCCTTTTGAAGAAGGCACACTTCTTCTTCTTGACATACAGCTTGTGTGTTCTCATCATCTCTAGCACAATGCAAAGATGTGGCTCATGGTCTTCTTCCTCCTTAGAATAAGTTAGGACATCATCAAAGAATATAAGAACAAAATCATCAAGATGAGGTCTGAAAATGTCCCCACATTAACCTATTGAAGGTAGTTGGGGCATTTGTCAACCCAAATGACATCATAATGAATTTGAAATGACCGTATCTTGTGTTGAATGAGGTTTTAGGAATATATTCATCCTTGATTCTAATCCGATAATATCTTGACCAAAGATCGATCTTAAAAAAGATCCTTGCTCCTTGTAGACGATCAAGAAGCTCTCTATCCTCAAGATTGGGTACTTATTCTTTACTCTTACTTGTTTTAGCCCTCAGTAGTCGATACAAAGACGGAGAATTCCATCTTTCTTCATTTGGAATAATATTGGGACTTCCCATGGTGAACTACTTGATCGAATATACCCTTATTCTAGCAGTTGCTTGAGTTTCCCTTTTAGTTTGATGGCTTCGGGAATGGACATTTTGTAAGGTCTCTTTGCCACTGGAGCGGCTTCTAGAACAAGTTTGATCTCATGATCTACTTCTCTTTTCGGAGGTAACTCGGTTAGCTCTTTAGGAAATTCCTTGACCAATTCTTTTAACCAAGATGGTTCTTCTTCTATCTAACCATCTTGATTTACCTTGTTAAGCTTGATTAAGTAAACAAGTAATCCTTTCTTCAAGCCTTTCACAATTCAAGAAGCTTTTGCTAATTGAACTTTAGGTTTCTCTATTTCACCTTGTGTAGTTGCTATTTTACCATTCAAATCCTCAAATGTGACTTGACCTTTTCCACAATGGGTATGAGCATAATTGGGAATCATCCAATCCATTCCTAGTAAACATTCATAAGCTCCTAAGTTCATTACTCTCAACCTCATACTTGAAAGTTTTTCTTCTAGGTTAAACTCTACCTTGGAAGTTTGCTATGTAGAAAGTACTTCCTTTCCATTTACTAAATCCACAAGCAATTTTGATGCATTTATTATATCTATTCCTTAATTCTTAGCACACTTGGTTGAAATAAATGAGTGTGTACTTCCACAGTCAATCAAGACTTTAAATGATTTACCTCAATGATGACTAGCTGGTGTTTGTATTACTAAATATTGACAATTTGGACCCTTCCTATGGAATGTAGCATGAACAATTGCTCTTTTAATATCTTCTTCCATAGTAGGGTCTTCCTTCTTATTAATCTCTTTTAGGGTAATATTTGACGTTCTTCCTCTTGTCATAGCTACTTGACCACATCCTTGGGCAGCTCTGCCTTGACCTCGAAATTAGCCTTGGCAATGGTTTCCACCAAGCTTTAGACAATCTCTCCTGAAATGTCCTAGCTCATTATTACAGTGAAAGCACCTAAGACCATCCTTGTTTCCCTAGGTAGAAACTTAACTTCCAACTACATTGGATTTTGCCTTTTTCTTCTGACCTTGGTAAAATTAGCATTGGCTTCTTTTTGCTTGGCCTTTGAATCCTCCTTTGTTGTAGTTATTATAGCTCTGAAACTTATTGTTTTTAGGCTTTGATTGTACTTTCCGAACAATAGGACCAGCAACTTAGAGGTCTATTGGGCACATTGATTCCAAACGAGTGTTTAGAGGAGAATTTAGCCCATTGTAGAACTTGGACACTTGTTGAGCAGTATCAATGGAGGGTGCATATTTAAGAAGTGAAATATACTTAGAGTAATATGCTTCCAGGGTTAGCCCCTTTCATCTTTTGGGTGCGATCAGCTGGAGGTAAATATCTTCCTCTTGCAACTTCTTTCAGCAAATCCCAAGTAATGGTATCTTCAGGGACACCTTGATCTTGGCACCACTACTTCCATCAGAGTCGAGCTTTGCTAAATAATTTTAGATTAGCTATCATGGCTTGATTGGCCATGATAGTTGAGCAGCAATAAAATAATCTTCCATGGATTCAATCCAAATTTCTATGTCGGCTTCCACACTCTCGCCTTTCCCATCAAATTTCGAAGGTTTGATTTGCTTCAAAAGATTCCTTTTCTCTTGGCCTTTGTTGGAAATTATTGTGGATGCAAAATTCTGAAAAAATTTCAACAATTTTCAATTGAAATTTTACAAAATTTATATAGCATTAATATTAGAGTTCAATACTCAAATTATTTCTCATTTAATTTATTAAAATAATTTTCAAATAAAAATCTTTTCCCTTTGCTAAAATTAAATTCCAATTTCAAAGGTTCCAAGGGAAAATAAGGTTCCATTATTTCTCTGATTGATAAAGTATCAATTAAGCTTCATTACAATGGATGTACAAGGTAATCAAATGGGAAGAAATACATTATTTAGATAGCTCGCATGCTCATCTTTTTTTTTAATAGAAAAGGATTCCCTACTACAATCTAAGCATGACATTCTAATACATCCTTTATGAAGTAACTTGGATTCTAAGAGTAGATATCTAGGAATCTATATTTTTCAGGGAGTTCAAGAAATCCATCCTTTTTGTAGTTGCGACGACTAGAGCAACCTATGACTTTTACTCTATCAACTGGAAGGATCTTCGTAACTTCCTCGTAGATATACTGGTTTAGTTTGATCTTCTTGCCTCTAGTATATACAGGGTTGAGTTTACACTAGCTTCATAAAATAGATAGATCTCGATAACTTTAAGATCTTCCATCTATTTTACCCTTTTCACATTATTTTGAAGATAAGCTAGACAACTTGCATTGATATAGCAATATCCTACACTCTCCATGTAAAACTGGATAAATGCATAGTTGAAATAAACATTACTCGGAAGATCAAGAATCGTTTCCAAGATTCATTATTCTACCATAATTTAAAAATATATATTAACAAGAGAAGAAAACATATCCTAGATTGTATTTAAAAAAATATTTATATTAAGCTTACGTCGTATTCTATACTAACGTGCGCTCTGATACCAAGTGTAAGGTGTCCGCTAGGCTCATTCCAAGGCACACCTGTATGTAGTCCATCAGTAGGTTTTCCAAATGACACCACCCTTAGAACATCACAGGGTTTATCACTTAGACCCCACTGAATCTACATCGCAACACGGAAGTGTTCTGGCCGAACCCAGTAGGATCGACCTGAATTTTTGGTTTCCTAAAATTAGACGGGCCAAGTGGATTCGAGAGATAAATAAGGAGGAATGAATTTGGGGTGGGAGAGCGTAAGAGAAGATAGCTTCGAGACAGGGGATTGAGCTAACTCTCTCCCTCACAGCCTCTCTCTCTCTCTCTCTCTCTCTCTCTCTCTCTCTCTCTCTCTCTCTCTCTCTCTCTCTCTCTCTCTCTCTCTCTCTCTCTCTCTCTCTCTCTCTCTCTCTCTCTCTCTCTCTCTCTCCATCTAACAGCCTCTTAGAGGGGTATCCTTCTACCTCCCTCTCTTTACCTTCCTCTCGGGGTCTCCTTGTGCTTCTCTAAATTGCTCCCCATGCCTCTTATTTATAGCTAAATTAGAGAAGAAGATTTGTGGTTGAGAAGAAGAGCTCTTTATGGAGGGGATCTTGGCAAAATCAGAAATCTGAAACTTCTAAGATGTAATCTAATGCTCAAATCACAAATCTGATGGTTCTGTTGGCTTCAAAAGGGGGGTAAAACCCCAACACACTTGATTAGAAATCTTTCAAATCACTCCTTCTTCTTCTCCCTGTTCTAAGTGTTGTTTGCTGCCTCTAAATTGTGATCATGATGCATGTGATTTCGCCAATCCTTCTTTGTGTATTAAATCTCCAAAAGTTGCTGAAATAACCACTTACTTTTTTTACATGACACCCTGTTCTAGAAATTTCCATAGCTTTTTAGGATATTTACAATAAATAATATTAAAAATATGATAATTTTATCCAAAAATCTAATATTTTTGAACTATCCATAATATACACATTGACCCTAATGACTAATATGGCTCATAACTCTCGTTCGCATGGTAACTTCCGATGATGGGTGGCTACAATCCTTGCCAATTCGAAAAAAATGTCGGGTTACGATCCTCGGTTTTTTTAATTAAATAAAAAAAATTGTTTGTTAGTTATTAACGTTAGTTAGTTTTTACTTTACTTAGTAACCTTACTAACTTACTAATTGACTAACTAACTTTTGAACTGACCAATTCACTTTTAATTGCGTGGAAGTATTACATCTTGGATGCTTTGAGCTTTATGTATTCAACTTGGTTTTCTCATTGGCTATTCTGATTTGCTTCCATTACTTTGGCATTTTATTTGTAGATTTAGGACTCCTAAGTCAATGGTGGGAGACTCGTATATGCTCATTGGTTTATGCAGACACTCCCTTTGTAGACATTGATGATTGTGGGCTGATTTAGATTCAATTTGATACCTAGTACTTTCTCCTGTCAGATGAATTGTCAATGGTGGATTGTTTACATATACATTGAGTTTGGTTGTAGTTTGTCAGACCTTCCTATTGCTTGAGAGATCTCTTATGCACAATCAACTTATGTATATGGTTACCCTATTGGTTGGAATGCACCTATGTACTTAACATACTTTGGTTCTCTAGCAATACTTAGTACCCAAAGGTTTATGCTCGTTCTTGTAGATTGTTACCCATATTTTCATCCCATTTGCTATTCAAACTTCCTTGGCATCCTCCAAGTGCTTTTGGGGATTGTGCCATTTTCAACATAAACAAGTTGAATAGCAATAACTTCAACTATTGGAAGACCCAGATATTGCAAGTTTTGGTTCAAAAGAAGATAATTAGACCATTGAAGACTAAAGGGATAAAGCCCAAAGAGTATGATGTAGAGACTTGGGCTAATCTTGATGAGTTATGTAAGTCCACTATTATTTTGTCTTTATCAAACAAGGTTTACTTTAATGTCATTAAGATTGAATATGGTACTTGGGTGTTATGGAGAAAATAAGAAAAGCCATGCTTTGCAATTGTATTGCCTTAAGAAGCTCAAGAATCTTCATATGAAGGAAGGCACTATCATGTATTTTCATTTAAATGAGTTTCATTCCTTTTCCAACTAGTTTACTTTGCAAGGGATTACCCTTGAGAAGAATGTAAGGCCTATGATCTTGTTTGTCACTCTCCCTAAGTCTTAGAATATTTTCCATGTTGCCATAAGTACTAATGCTCCTACGCAAATGGTTTTAAGCTGAAGGGTGTAGAGGGTGCCTTTCTTACTAAGGAAGTAAATAGAAAGAATACCGATGCAGCTTGTGCCTCTCATGCACTCAATATTAGAGGTCATAATGATAGTAAATATGGTAATGACTACCATGTTAGGGATGCATAGCATGGCAAGCCAAAGTCATGATCTCGTTGGCAGGGTTATAGTAAATCCAATTACCCTAAATCATCTCTTACCTATCGTTATTACAGGTAGCAGGGTCATATTCAACCACAGTGCCATAAAATGCACCAAGATAGGTTAGATAAAGATAAGGGAAAAATGCAAGATAATGTTAAAACTTCAGATGATCATTACCAAGTCTATTTTCAAGATTGAGGAGATAAATACATTGGAGTATAGTTTTGATGAATATATTTTGGTTACTTCTTCACTTGATGTCCAATTCATTGATACTTAGCCATCTTTCTCTTAGTATTAGTTGCTTGATTAGAGGGCTTCCTTTCATATGACCCCCCCATTGTGCTTGGTTATACCTATCATCTTATGATAGGTTGTTGTTAACCCTCAAACAAACAAGGTGGAAAATCTAAAGTAGGAGACAAGCCCAAGGCAAAAGTGAAATGGAAAACAAAGGCACACCAAGAAAAATCTAGAAACACAAGAAGTGTAAAAAAGTCCTAAATCAAGGAGAGAGGCGCACAAGAAAAAGCACAAGTCAATACTTTTCTAACAGAGTGCAAGGTGCACCATGATTTATTTTGTAAAAGAGCACGCTCTCACCCGTGCAAATTGTAAATGGTTAGAGGCACGAGTTGAGGCCATGCCAATAAGGAAAGAGGAGGAGAAGGGTTGGAGGAATGGACCAAGCCCAAACTAAAAAGAGGATGACTGCCCAAAAGGGATTTAGGGTTTGTATATAAAGTTGAAAAGTGAATGAGGAGCTCATTCTTTTGTGTGGCCAAAATTAGCTCTCCTCCTCTTCTTCTTCTTCTTCTTCTTCTTCTTCTTCTTCTTCTTCTTCTTCTTCTTCTTCTTCTTCTTCTTCTTCTTCTTCTTCTTCCCTGAATTGGACTAGACCACTCAAACTCGAACTATCCGATCGATCGATCAGACCAACCCAAAATCAGACATCCAAATATGAAATCAGACTCCTGATAATCGGATCTCTGAGAATCAAACAGAAAACTGTCAAAATTGAACAAGTGAACAGAATATAAATTTGACACATCTAAACTCTGAAACCAACCCAAAGACCATATAGAGCTAAAAGTACATCATAGATCTATCACTAGGCTGAAATCTAGAGCAAGTAGTTCAAAACTTGGCTATGAACAGTCCTTCAAATCGCTCATGGTGTTTAGCGTAAACAGCCTTGCGGTTGCCCCCTCTCCCCCCCCCCCCCCCAAACCCCTACAAAGGGGGACCTGTCCCCTTACACCTCCCCCAAGTAGGCTGGAGAGAAAACGCGCACCGTGACAAATCCTGCAAATTAGATCCTAGTGTAGTAATGGCTCTACACAAGCATAGATTTTCACTTGTAAAACAGCAACCAAAAGCCCATACCCAAAAAAAGACAACTAGAGACTGTAGAATCTCAATGGGCCAATCTAGCCAATAAGGGCAAAAAGGCCACACCACAAAAATATGTATATGTTGCACTCAGACTGCATCTAATCAAAGTGAAATGCAACAACATCAAGCTACAATTGTGAGGATGACTAGACATGATAGTCCTAATGATAGATGCCCCTTGAGAGACACTGCTGCACAGATGATACAAGATATCAGTGGAAAATCCACATCTGGTTGTGCAGTTGGGGACTTAAAGGCATGTATCAGAACGCTTGATTTTATAAGCCAAGACCTAGAAGATGAAGACATAGTGTCGGCTACTTATATTAGGGTCAAACTCACTGCAAAAAGAGAGCATAGTGTTGATGCTCTCATCGATGAAGGAGCTGACTTTAATATCTTAACCTATGAAGCATGGATCCT
Source organism: Lygodium microphyllum (assembly GCF_053477565.2). Lineage (NCBI taxonomy): Eukaryota > Viridiplantae > Streptophyta > Polypodiopsida > Schizaeales > Lygodiaceae > Lygodium > Lygodium microphyllum. The sequence goes on from NC_141151.1 coordinate 18,094,009, forward strand.
ACTAGGCCAACTAGAGCTTACGCCGACTAATGCAACTCTTAGTCCTTACGGGGGACACCCACAAGCACTTATAAGGAAGTGCAAATCCTTGTAACAATTGAAATTGAAAGCTTGCCTATCCTATTCCATGTTCCTCCAAATAGTGCTAATTGTGGAAAGGACACCCTTCTAGGAAGACCCTTCAAAAGGGCAACGAAGTGTGAGGTGGATTATATAGCACAGAGGATACACTTGACACTACCGAGTGTGAGAATAATCACAACCTTTAGTAAGGGTGACCTCATCGCACCACCTCGAGGGAAAGACAAGGAACGTTCTGGCATACCATGCAAGCCTAGTAATAATAGCAAGGACTTGTTGAAAGAGTTGATATAAGCACATGTTGAACGGAGAGAACCAGTGAGTGAGGCCATGCTTGAAATAAGAAGGTCATGAGACAATGCCAAGGATAGGCTTTAGACTTACAAATATTGTAGAAGACCACAAAAGAAGCCCAAGCCTTATAGACAAAGGTATCGATGGACAGTCAGCGCAATGCCGCGATGGATATCCAAAGCGTTGCTATATACTCAAGCGTATTAGGCAGATAACCAATGGATTTGGTTACCAAAACCCCCTCTTAAACGACCTCTGTCTACTAAAGACAAGATCATATCAAAAGCAAAGAAGCACATGATGAAATCAAAACGAAAATCCAAGTCTCAAGACAAGAAACCAAACATGACTATTCGAAAGGTAGATCCTCAGCCTACTGTGCTTAACAAGTGGACATCAAATGTAACCGTCGAGTGTACGCAAAGACCACTAGTGCCTAAGGAGCCTTTGACTTCCCAAGAGGATAATGAGCACCATGCCTCTATGCCTATACTAAGAGAACCTATCATCAATTTTCCTACTAAACAATTTGGAGTTGCCCCTGCAACTCCATACTCAGCAGGCACAATGATGCTCATGATAAGGCTGATTGCTCAACAAAGCAAATGGCAGAATCGTCTAACAGCCACCACGAGTGAATCTTCCACAACCAGTGCCAAGTCCACCTAGGAGTCCCAAATCTCCTACACCTTCTTTCCCTAAATAGACACAGGAAGCACAATAATAGTCATCAAGTGCAACTGCTCAATCCCAATCTCTGTCTCCATTTGAGCTTCCAAATGACCAAGGTGCATGACATGACACCACCCTTAGTTCTCAGCCTAAGGAGATGCTTGTGCAATCCACCATGGCTAGCTCAACTAATCTACACAAGTGAATGCGCAAAGGGCAACAAAAGAAACAACCACTTTTGATCTACTTAATAACTTGACACTACAGTCTACCAATAGTAGCCAATCCACTGAACTAGCTGCTACTACTTTCAATCAGGAATCACTACCAGTGCAATCAAATGAGGGGCTAAACGGAGGGGAATTAGCTAAAGAGCTAGACTCTCCAAGAAGAGAGGCAATTGTACCCTCACAACCTTGCAAGGCTATTCAATAGGCCGTAGATGTGTCCCATGAGGATGCCCCAGAGAAAGAGAAGGCTGAGGCCCCCAACCAAGCACATCAACAATTGACCTAGATCAGGGTCATGAGTCTTTAAAGGATACACCTCAATTGCTCAAGAAAAAGAGGAGAAAACAACAAAAACAACAGCAATTGCAAGTGGCTGTAGACACCAAGAAGATTGAGACCAAGAGTGCTGAAGAGCTAAGGAATAAAGCATCGAGTCCACCCACAAATGAACCCATTGCTATCTCTCCTAATGGCGATGAAACCTCAAATACATCCGTGTGTTTTGATAAATCAAAGCAGCCATTACCATCAACAGTTTCTTACAACACTCAATCCACAGGCAAAACTTACATTGAACAATCAAGAGTGGATACAACACTGTCACAACAAGTTGACAAAACTATACCAGTCACATTTGAGGAGAACCATGACATAATAATAGCAAAGCCTCAGGAGAAACATGAAAACCCTGAGGACATGAGCAATCCTAGCATTGACCAATCTTGCTCATCTAGGCATGAGCCCCTCAGCTATGCTAAAGCCTAGGGAAACTCCTAAAACCTTGCACGAGATAGCATCCAAGCAAGGCCTCATCGAACATAGAAGTGTCACAAAGTGCTTGACTGAGTTGGATGCTAACCTCAAATTATTCGCACGTGCCTACATCATTGCATACATGGGCACATTCCCTAGGGAGCAGCTTGAGGAATATTTTTCATATCCGCTATCTTGGGAAGAGCAAGAATATCTTAACGAGCACCATGATAAGCTCCTACATGAACGCATGTAACTCATCTTTGATGAGGAAGCTAACAAACTATGCTTAACTATGACATTCAACGAAGTGCTCTGCTAACCAAATCTCTTAGAGATAGAACAACTAAAGTGGCGATTAGAGGATCGAAGTCAAATTTAAAAATATTGATTTGAAAATCGTGCTACAATGGCCAAACTTGGAGCCTACATTATAGTCTCAGAGGAGCAACTGGCCCAATGGTGGTCTCAAAGAAACCCCAACCTATGTGGCACCAACTTTCTTTTGAGTATACTGACTACCATTCAGGGTATGGACTTAGCTAGAACTAGCCAAGAGAACTCTTTGATTGATAAAATTCTCACTAAGTAGGAGCTACATGTTGCCAGTAGACTTAGACAAGGCACCATACTACTCAATGTTGCAAAATATATGTTGTTACTAAGTAGGCTACCACGATTATTGGATACGTATGCCACACTCCAGTACAATCCTGAGTTCTACAATTGGTTTTTATCCTCACGAAGTGACATGGATTCATAAATGTGTACATAAAAAAACAATGTGTTTTGTGATTGTGTATAGATAATACCAAAAGAAGCAAAGCTAGCACACACACAAGCAATGATAATCAAGCGCAGGCGATAGGCATAGAAGACAACACTATGGGATTTAGATAAGTGATGTCTTTTTAAGCTACACCTATTCATTATGGTTGGAGCATATGACTTGCATGTACTCTCACAAGTTACCAAGTGAATATAGGATGACACATATCTCTGTGCAAAAGAGTTCAATGTCCAAGTCACCACAAGACCACCAACCCCACAAAGAACCATTATGGACAAAACAACAAGAATATCAAAAAATAAAGAGCCATGACGAAAGCCCCGCTAGAAGAGAAAATTAACCTTGTAGAAAGCACACAGTGCATTTGAGCATGGCCCAAAGCATAGTCATTGGCCACTCTTTCTTTCTTGGCCAAACTCTATATCTAGGGCAAGATTAAGGTGGCAAGCTCTTGTTCACGGCAGAAGAGCAAGAAAAGTATGACCTGATGGTAGAAACAAGGGGTTTCAGTGAGTTCACATTCAAGATTACCTTAAACCTAGAAGACGCCATCACATGGAGAAGCCAGTATAAAACAACTCCTGGACTAGTGTAGTCTACAGAAGTATGTAGAGAAGGTCGGGTAGGCTATTGACTATAGAAAGTGCACAGATTTTCTGATGAGCTTCGATGCTGAAAGAAACTATGGCATGGTGGCAGTAAGAAGAGGAGAAGAAGCTTACCAAGTAGAGGTGGAGTTGAGCCCTGTGATGGTGGAGAAGGCCCTGGGGTTTAGCCAGGATTGAGAAATGCCTGAGAAATGCCCAAGGAGGGATGTGTATAACATGATGGGGGTGAGCCATCACCAATCCAAGAACAAGAGGGAGACAAAGTCCACAAGGAATAGCACGACAACTAATGCAAAAGGGAGGAGGAGATTACTCTAATGAAGATGAAATTAAAGATTTAGCCTAAAAGTTGGCACATCGCTGCAACATATGGACTCCATGCCATGACACCTAAGCCTAACATTGGCTTAGGAGTAGAGGAGCAATGTGCTCCCCTAATCTCAAGTGGTTGAACCTCACAAGAACTCTCCTTGATAGAGGCTTGGCCAGTCAAAATAGAAAATGTAGCAGCCTCAATAGAAGCCACTCAAGCTGGTCCACAAAGAAGGGCGTGGCTCTAAGTCAAATCAATGAAATAAAGAACGAGTGCAAGAACCAAGTCCCCCTCCATAGCCACAAAAAGTACAATCTTAGAAGAGAAAAGGATAGCATGCCAAGCCATGCATTCCTTGGTAAACCTCGAAATGTAACTACTGTAGAGCATCAGGATGATTTCTAGCATGCCCCCTCCCAATGCATCTCCAAAACAAAACAAAAAAAGAAAAAGAAAACAGAAAACAAACAAAAGACCCACACAAAGAAAAAAGAAAGGAACAATGAGCTTTTTTATGTATATCAGAGTGCCACAAACACCGCACCTAGGGGTCCTCAGGTTATAGGCATGTCCGGTGGTCTTGGTCATCTGTCGACTCTGTGTCTAACCCCCTAGCCCTTCCTGTCCCCCCACTTCACACTTAGGGAATATCAAAAGCATGACACACCTATGGAGTTTGTGCTTGCCTATGGTTAGATCTGTCCCCCTAAGTGACACCCACAACACCTCCCCTATACACAAACTAGGTTCTCAAGTGTGGGACAACACCACACGCTTCCTTGAGGTTTAACCCAACTCCCAATTTTACTAGCGCGGACACCATGCAACACTGCACAGTGAGGTAGACGCGCCCCCAAGTAGTGCACTTCCTTTTTATTTTTTCAAGCATACTCAACAATGGCGATCAACCACTAACATTGAAGGCCTCCACTACCCGATCAAATCTAATCTTGGCCTCTGCAATCTAATCCTGACGTCAATGAGCTCAATTATCCTACATCGTGTTGAAAAAAGCACAAATAATGTCTCAAGAAGCCTCCAAGTGTACTTCTCCTCAACATCGATAATTTTTTCCACCCCATTGAACCCTCACATCAGACCAGCAATCTCCTAACTACGTACTATCTAAGTATGCACATGCACTCACTTAATATCTGCACCACAATCTATACACAGTTTGGGTTCTCAAGTGCAAGACAATACTCTCGACTTGCTTAAAGTTTGACCTATCTCCCAAACTAATCAAACTACGTCTTGTGCATGATAAGAAGACTAGCACTAACCCCTAGGGAGAGACCATATGAGAGGTTTTCAATTGTTGCAGGTATTGAAGACTCCAAAGAAAGTATCATCAACTCTTCATCAACACTCAACTCTAAACTCTTGTCCTTTATCATCATGCAAGCCCACCATCTCACGTGCAGAATCCCCAAAAACCAACACATGTGCCAACCATGAGTGAAATTCCCAACAAAGAATAACCCTATCTCTAACTACAACAATCCTATCACCAGCCAATCATACCAACAAAGTATCACCAATAACCTTCATCCACACCACCACCAAAACTCCTCCATGGCAAACCACAGCAGTCCCTTCCACCCACGTCTTCGATGCATGCCAAAGCCTACTATCTACGACGATGAGTGCCATGGGATTGGCACTTGTCTGGGGGGAGGAGGGGGGTAATGTTAACCCTCAAATAAACAAAGTGGAAAATTCAAAAAAATTAAAGTAGAAGACAATACCAAGGCAAAAGTGAAATGGAAGACGAAGGCGTGCCAAGAAAAATCTAGAAACAAAAGAAGTGCAAAAAAGTCCTGAATCAAGGAGAGAGGCGCACAAGAAAAAGGACAAGTCGATACTTTTGTAAAAGAGCGCAAGGCGCACCATGGTTTATTTTGTAAAAGTGCGCCGGGTTCTCACTAGCCTTGCAAATTGTAAATGGTTAGAGGCACGAGTTGAGGACATGCCAATAGGGAAAGAGGAGGAGAAGGGTTGGAGAAATGGGCCAAGCCCGGACCAAAAGGGGGATGACTGCCCAAAAGGGATTTTGGATTTTGTATATAAAGTTGAAAAGTGAATGAGAAGCTCATTCTTGTGTGTGGCCAAAAGTAGCTCTCCTCTTCTTCTTGTTCTTGCTTGCTTGAGCTTATGCTTGAGAGAGGGAGTGTGAGAGTATGAGGGAATGAGTGTGTGAGGGTGAGGAACTATAGTGGAGAAGCTCTCCATCTTCTCCTCTCTTCTTTTCTTCTCTTCTCTTCTCTTCTCTTCTCTTCTCTTCTCTTCTCTTCTCTTGCTTGCAATAGTGGAGCTTGGAGCATGGAGCTTGAGGATACTTGAAGCTTGCACTTGGATCATGGAGCTACCGAAGTGCTCGAGAGAGAAGGCAACTCGATCGGGAATGGGGGTAAGCTCACTACACTCGTAGAGTGATAGTGCATCGGCTATGTGAGAGGTAGCTATTAGTGCTTAGCTTGAAACGCTTGAAACAATAAGCATTCCATGGATCTTGGCAGCTGATCGCCTCTACAGTTGTTTTATGAGACTGGGAGTTGGCATTAGGGATGTTCATTTACAATTTGTGTCATTTATTTTGCATGATATATACCATGTTCCATCTTTAACTAAAAGCCTTATCTCTGTAAGATAGTTGGATGATGATGGATATCATGTTTCCTTTGGTGATTTTGGATGGAACCTCATCTTGGCTAGAGGTGCCAAGACCGATAGGTCTTTATTCTCTATTTATATCTCGCACTATTGATCATATTTTGGCTATGACTAATAGATAACCACAGGTATAGCAATCATAAATCATTTTTTAAAATACGAAGAGCTATCATAATTCATCTTAATCGAACCCTTATTTTAAGGTTCATATGTAAAAAAAGGTTATATCGATGTTATTTTTGATTTCGTTGACCTCTTAGTCCATAAATCGTAACTTTATGGTCGTCATAACTTCACATTAAGACCATAGGATCATGGATTACCCTATACAAATTTAGACTCATGCCGATAGGTGGACACATGGTTTCAAGACCACCACTAGTTAAATAAGTTGTGGCCTAAATAGCATGCAATTAATATCCAACCAATAGAACCTATCCAACAAAAATTTAAGATTACATGCACATGACAAAGTGCACAAATGGTAAAAGCATGTAATTCTAGCTAGTGGTGCATTGTAAATTTTATCAAAGGATTGAATAGTGGAAATTCTATTGGGCATAATGCAATCACTAAGTTAGAAAGTGCAATCATACAAAAGGTATAAACTTTAAAATACTATTTGAGGAGGACTTATTGGTTACTGCCTTGGATTTGTAGCTTATTTGCAAAATACATCAAGCAATTTACAAAAACTTTTTGCCACCTAGACAAGCAAGATTGAGTAATTGGCACTCTCCCCAAGGGCACCTATTGGGGCTCAATTAGAGTCAATTTTGTTCTACCTATGAGCATCTAACCAACATCTAGGCAAGAAGTGTTAAAATATTGAGAATGCATGCTATGGAGGATCATTGATGAGAAAATAGACAATCGTAATGAGGCAGAAGCATTGATAAAGAAGAACAACTAGTATTATCCAAGCATAATGCAAGTACAACTGAATGATAATGACTAATGGAATGAGTGTGGGGATGAGTGCCTTTTATAGGCTTATAGTAGGTGGTATTGGTAGGTGGAAAAAAGTGGAAAGGGACCATGCTAATCACCAATTGTAGTTTTAATAAATCATGCATACATGTGTTGAGAGTGGAAAAGACTGAATTTTTGACTACTTTTTGTTGCTTTTGGTGGACTGAATGATCAATTTGGTATGATTTTTGATTGATTTTAGAATTCTTTGGATAGGTTTGGATTGATTTTGATAGCTCATGATATTTTTTTATGAAGATATATTGATGTGATAGGTTCTGATGATGTTCTGATATCTTTTGTATGATCCTGTTTAAGCCTGTTGAGCTTCTGTTTTCTTCTGTTTTGCTCTGTTTTCTTTTTAGTAAGTGAGGTTGGGATATTAAATGTTGAATTTTGAGATTGTGTGATAGCTTATTGAGTGATTTATGATGGGTTTATTTGGTTTTAGCTGAGCTGAATGTTGATTAGTTACTATTGTTTGTTGTTGAACCTCTGTAGACCTTCTGTGTCTAGCCTTTCTTCTCGCACCGTATGCCAGCTCACAGGGCGGGATGCACAGTTGCACCATCAAATGCACACAAGGCATAGAAAAATTATGCACAAGTGCAAGTGAGGATTACATCAATGGGTGTAAGTTGGTTGCCCTCCTATATGCTCAAACAGAGTGTCAATCAGAGGGGGATTGAGCGTGATTGGTGTTTCCTCAATCAATTATCGAGAGGTGAGGATTGAGGGATGTTATGATAATTAGATTCATGTAATTCTCGTTTCCCTATGCACCCGTGAGATGGGTCTTTGCCACCATCACAGGCCTTCCTTCTCGCACCATATGTCGAAACTGGGTCGAACGTATGAATGCACCATCAATTGTGCACATTGGCATACTCCCTCCAAATCATTTTTTCCTTATTCAATTCTAAACCGAGCGTGAGTTATGGGATTTCATGCTTATTCATTGAGGGATGGGCATCATGGCGCGAGCGACTATTCTATCATCCTCTTGAGTGCCCGTGAGCTGAGAGTTCTATCCTTTATCATCGACACTTGAATCGACAGACTTTACCGAAAAAGCTACCTCCCTGGGTGTTGTTGCATGGTCCTTGTCATGCTGGACATGTTTTGTGGTGAGCCTTGGTACCTCCTGTTGACGGCTCCAATCTTCCTACATCCACAACAACAGTTCCCTTCAACCATCTACGAAATGAGCCAAGTGTTCCTAACCCTACCTTTATAATTGCAAGTGCATATTATGTCTTATGTGTGGGGACGTCAGTGTCTAGTCAGTTGACAAGTCCTAGGCCCTTTCGATCAATCTACCCTAACCTGTAAGCTCTTAAGTGTGGAGACGCGTCCCTGCGCATATGATGTGCATATCCCTTTTGCATATATCATCAGCCAATTATGCGTGTCTACCATGTACTAGTTCTGTCCTAATGCGGTCCCTTCCCAACCCAACCACCCTCGTACCCCCTGTCGTTGAGGCCACTTCCCTTGCGGCTGCTTTTATTGCGCTATTTTTTTCCTTTTCTATGTGAACACATCCTACGTTCACCAAACTCCCAATCCACCTATATAGCCATTATTGTCCCTTCGAATGACACACTTTTCCTTTTTACATCCCCCTATTTCATCTTACTGTTTTTGCGTTATTAATTTTTGAAGCTTTTCTTGTACAATTGGATGTATTTCCATGCGAACGTCCTCTTATCACTTCAGAACAACTATTTGACATGCCAGTCCTGTCCTACGCCTTCCCTTGGACATTTTTTCTTTTACATGCCTATTTTTCAGCTATACGGTTTATTCGTTATCAATTTTTGCAAGTTTTCGTGTCTTTTTTCTACGTTTTTTTGCCCCTTTTCCATAGGAATCTTCCCTATTCTCCTCGGAATTCATTTTTGACTAGATAGCCTTATCTGGTCATCCTTGTTGCACACTTATCCTTTTTTCTTCGCCTTGTTTTAACCACTGTATTTTTCATTATTAATTTTTATTGGTGTCTTCGAGCTCCATTTTATTGTTTTTTTCCATGTGAACACCTTCTAACCCCATCAGAACTGAGTTTTCATATGACCGCCCTCAAGCTCATCTATGTCCTAACAGTTTTCCTTTTGACTACCCTCCATTCTGGTGCACGGATCATTCCCTATTAATTTTTGAATCTCTTTTCGGGTACTATTTTTGGGTTTTTTCCATGTGAATGGGTCTTACCTTCATTGGAACTATGTTCTAACATAATAGGCCTATCCGGCATGACTTTTTACACATTTTTCTTTGTTCTTGTGCTCCATTTCGGCGAATGGATTTTCCGATATTAATTTTCTTATGCATTTTCGGGTTCGATTTTTGTGTTTTTCCTATGTGAACACCCTGAATTGTTCTCAAACACCCCGTTCAACTTTTTTGTTGTCTTCCACTTGACTTCCGACATAGTTTTCCTTTTTGCAGCATTTCGTTCTGGCACACAGTTTGGGTTTTATGAATTTTTCCATCCATTTGCACATGTCGTGCCTCGCGTCACGCGTGACTGCCTGTTTTTTCAATTTTTAATCATGACATCACATTTGTCACGTCATCCCACACCCGTGTTGCTGTCTCAGCTCCCATTGCTTCCCGACCACACAAATTTTTTTATCCCGCCCCGTGCACGCGCGCGGGACGAGGGCAACACCTCATTTTTTCTTTTTTTCTTTTTAATTCAAAAAAATGACCAAAAAACCCCATTTAAACAAAAACAAGAGACAAAAATAAATAAAACAAAAACCCCAACCACTCGTGTCCCTCCCCTTCTCCCCTCTCTCTCTCTTTCTTTCTTTCTCTCTCTCTCCCTCTCTTTCTCTCCCCCCGATTCCCTCTCCCCTGTGTACCTTCTCCCTCCCTTTTGCCTCTTGCTCCCCTCTCCTCCCTTTCACCTCCCTTTGCCCACCTTCGCCTCCCTCCTTCCTTTCCCCTTCCTCCTCCCCTTCGCCCGCCTTTGCCTCCCTCTTCCCTTTCGCCTCCCTTCTCCCTCCACACTGCCTCTCCTCGCCCCGCCATCATGGCCTGGGTCACCGACACCTTCGCCACCTCCTCGCGCCTGCGCCACCACTTGCACCACCCTCCCCTTAACCCCCTTCCCTTCCCCCTTCCCCACCCCCTTGCATGTCCCCCCCCACCCGCCCACCCGCGTTCCCTACTTCCCACCCACTCACCCCCCCTAAAACAAGCACCCCCTAGCCCCCGTTCCCTTGTTGAAACCCGCAAACCCGTTCTCCCGCCAAAACCCGTAGAGCCCTCTTAGTCCCCATTCTCCCGCAAAAACCCGTCGACACCCTGTTGACGACAATACCTCCATTTCCATGCCACAACGGTCCACACCACCACCTCGTCCCATCACACTGCTTGGTGGGTGTGCTCATGTCATGTCCAGGAGTTGTCCATATGTGTTCACGCGCGAGGATGTGCATCTGGACTTATCCGTGCAGTGGTGCGTGCCCGTTCATGCGCTGCTAACTTTTGAGACTATTGCGAAAACTGGCCTTGCATCTTTTGCGGTTGCTCCTCTCCCTCTCATTCCCAACGATCTAGCCCTTTGTGATGAGTTTCTCGCGTCATACAATAAGAACTCAAGCTTGGTTTGTGGTATTTCCATGGTCCTGATACCTAGAGGGTTATGGAAGCCTTTGTCCCTTCCTTACAAAGGGGAACCCTTTGTCACAACCGGACAGTTAATCTCAAATGAAGAGATCCTCAAGCTGTACAGAAGCAGACCAAAGAGATCCTCGATGTCAAGAAGGTGATTAACACTTCAGGAGTGTCTTTCTCAATGATCACTGATCCTCTCTCGAAGCTAGTCTACCAATTTCTCCACAACAGACTCATGCCTACCAAGACACCATCTCACTACTTCTCCAAGGAGCTCTTCACAGCTTCCAGGATGGTTTTAAGAGGGGTCGCCATTGACTGGAACACTTACCTTCTTACGAAGATGGACCGGCATTTTGTCAAGATGACTAGAGGGAATGTTACCAATGTAACCTTTGGTTCATATTTATATGCTTTTCTGACATATTCAGGCCTTAAGAAGGGTATTTTACCTCCTCCTCCATCTGATCTAGTCCCTCCACCTTCAGAAGATTCAGAACCCATTGACATAGAGGATACTGATTCCCCCCCTCCACTGGTCATTCATTGGAAGTGCTTGAAGCGTGTAGCCGAGACAATTCCACTCGTCATTCCTTTAGTGTCAATTCCTGCTACCTCTGGAAGTGAATGCCCAGCCTACCTCACATGTAGCAACTATTCAAGGCACATTGAGAGGCTTCTTTGTATATATCAGTTCCTTCGTTGAACCGCTTAGTGACAGGGGATACCATCCCTTTCCTTTACAAAGACATCCAAACTCTCAGTGACAGCTTGTGCTCAATAATTATTTTCTTCCTTCTATGAAGAATTGAGGCAATCCAAAGGCCAGATGAATAAGGTAACCAGAGAGCTAGCCTCTACTAAAGACACTCTTTCCAATCTGTTTAAGCAGATGGAGCAGCAAACCAAAATGATTGAGACCCAAAGAGAATAAATATCTTCTTTGAAAAATCAGCCAATAGAAGCTCAATCAGAGATCATCAGGGTTTCTAAAGAAAAAGAGAAAATGTACAAAGAAGCTCAAGAGCTCAAGACTCTTCTGAATATGAAACTGTCAGACTTGCAGAGTGCTCACAATACAGGGGAATCCCAAGCCTCCCAGATTACATTGTTGAAGGACCAATTGGCGCAATCACGATCCATTCCCCCAAGTCCCAATGTACCCATGATTCATTTTATGTCTCAACAAGACTTGGCTACTCTTCAACGAAATGCCACTTTATGTCCTTTATTTCAATCCAAGGTTGAGAGATTGCAATCTAGAATGGATATCTTATGGACTACTTTTGAGCAATTTATGGAGTTCATTCCTCCTGCCCACTCTTTCTTTGTTGATTATCAACAACAGAATTTAGCCTTTTATGCTAAACTTTCAACCATGGATTTATCTCCTCCAGAGGATGGCTAGAGTGGAACCTGGTCTGTGGATCTGTTGTTTGAAGTGGTTAGGATGGTTTTTGAGGATTCGGTGGTCCCAGATTCAATGTTGATGTCCTATATGTACCTCCGAGGTGACTGTTAATTCCAAATGATGAAGACCTCTCTTGGTATGTTGGAGATGTAGTCTTGCAAGCAGTACTCTATGTACACCAGTTGGAGCTTAAGATTGATGAAATGTTTCAAAAGTATTCTTCTAGAGTAGCTCATTGTCCAAAGGATTCTTGGAATCCTATGCTAGATTCTGTGATCTTAAATCAAAGGCAATTAAAGGCTTTGTCTCATGTGCAAAATGTCAACCGATTGAGGGTGGATCTGTTATCCCATCTTTCCAAGCAACCTCCTTTTGCTCCTTTATTTTTTGAGGCCTATGCTAGACGTTCTGCCTTAGGACCATCAATTCCATCCTTGACCTACTATCAACACATGGCTCGTAGGTATGACCCCTTCTATTTCAACCTAAAGATGCACCTCATATTCTTATTTTTACGCAATTTTCTTTCATCATTGATCGGGTATTTTCTCCCTTTCTTCCTTGTCCTCCCCCATCTTCTCATTTCCTATCCACGTCCCACCACATTTCCCTACTCCCTTCCTTTCTGATATTGCTAAATTTTTGGATTCTCCTACCTTATCTTATTCTTATTTTTATGATTTTTCTTATCCCTCTCTTCATCCTTTATCCCTTATTCCATTCCCGTCTCTTTTATCTTTTATTCAAACTCCCCCTCAGTTGGTTACAGAATATGAAGGTTTTGATTAAACAATCCTGAGAAGAAGAAGCTGGATTACTAGAGATTCTTTGACGGGACCCCAAATTAATTGGCCTATGATTTCAAGAGAATGGAAGACTGCAAATCAAGCCTTTCACAACTATTTACATTTTTCTCAGCTTCATTCTCAATCTTTGGATCTATCAGTGAGACTAACTGCCCATTTTTCATGGTATCTAGCCTTTATGCACCATCACTCTCATGGTGATCAAAAGCAAGTGCCAAATTTATGTTTGGATGTCAATATAGATGTGGATACCCATCAGCTAGATGTGCTTTATTTTCATGCTTTCTGCTTGCCAAGCAGATTTGTTATCCTACTAGAGAGAATGTGTTGTTTACAATTCTTGCAAAATCCTCCAAAAACCTTTATGGATGAATCTTTATCCCTAGAAAATTTTAAAAATCATCAATCCTTTAAAAGGGATCATCTTCATTGATCAGTTATCCTTTGTAACTTTGATACTTAATCAAAATACATGTATCTATCTTTTTCCTTCCAACGAGGGGCCATTCAGATATTGTTTATGTAAGTGGTGTGCGTTGTGGTATATGTATATTGTTTATCTTTGTTGAATGGAGCTGAAGTTGAATACTGGATTGATGAAGAAGATATTGGATTACAAGCTAGTAGAAGATTATGCTAATTTAAAGAAAACTCTTATATCCTTTATGAGTTTGTGTTGCTATCTTTTTTTTTTTAATGGAGATAATATCCAAAAGGGTGTTTTCCTTTCGTTGTAGTATTATTAATATATAGATTACTTGTTAGGGTCATGATTGGATGATTTTATGAAATGCTATTGAAGACAAAATATCACATTGAGCTCTTTACTAAACTTATATTCTTCTTTTCCTTAGGTTGCGAGGATGCTTCCTATTTTAAGTGTGGGGATATGTTGAGAGTGGAAAAAGACTGAATTTTTGACTGATTTTTGCTATTTTTTGTAGATTGAATAATTGATTTGGTATTTTTTTATTGATTTTAGAATGATTTTGAATGATTTGGATAGGTTTGGATTGATTTCATAGCTCATGATATTTTTTTAAGAAGATATATTGATGACATAGGTTTTGATGATGTTCTAATAGCTTCTGTATAATCCTGTTTGAGCCTGTTAAGCTTCTGTTTTCTTCTGTTTTACTATGCTTTGTTTTAGTAAGTGAGGTTGGGATATTGAATGATGAATTTTGAGATTGTATGATAGCTTATTCAGTGATTTATGATGGGCTTATTTGGTTTTAGTTGAGCTGAATGTTTGATGTTTAGTTGTTGTTGAACCTCTGTAGACCTTCTGTTCTTGTTCTATTCCTGTTCTGTTATGTTTTGTAGATCTTCTATATGTGTTCTATGATATGAGGATGCACTTTGGGAAATTTTTCTAACTTTTGGAAAGAATGAATCTAAGTTCAAAATAGCTCAAGGAAATGGAAGAAGTAGCTCTTGAAGACTGAAGAGAAGTCTGAAGTGAAGTGACAGTGATTAGCTATGAAGAGATGTTGTAGTGGCTCTGGCACCCTTTCATACCTCCCATACCTCTTAGAAGAGGCATCCACAGCCAAGAGAGGATTATTTAGAGTGATTATTGAGTATTCTAGTGAGGATATGATGTACTATTGATGGAAAGAGAAAGAGAGACTCAGAGATAGCCAGTTCTATCAAAACAATGTATTCTTCTATGAGAGATTGAGAGAAAGAACTATGAAGACAATGAAGATGAATACTATGTGATTATTTCCATTCAAAAGTGGTGTCTTTCTTTTGTGTTTCTTATTCTATTGATGGATTCTATGAAGATGTTGAAGATTATGGTTGATTCTATCAAATCCATGGGAGATATCTACTATGATGCTATGTGAAGATTTGTTCTTTTCCTTGTTGTGGTTCTCTAAGGAATGAAATAAAAGCTTGTTGATGTTACACGATATATTTCCTTGCAGTAGAAACCCCTTTTCCTTGGTGTCTCTCTTGGGGCTCCATGTTGATTTGGATAGGTTTGGATTGATTTTGATAGCTCATGTTATTTTTTGATGAAGATATATTGATGTGATGGGTTCTGATGATGTTCTGATAGCTTTTGTATGATCGTGTTTAAGCCTATTTTTCTTCTGTTTTTCTCTGTTTATTTTTTAGTAAGTGAGGTTGAGATATTGAATGATGAATTTTGAGGTTGTGTGATAGCTTATTGAGTGATTTATGATGGTTTTATTTGGTTTTAGTTGAGCTGAATGTTTGTTGTTTAGTTGCTATTGTTTGCTGTTGAACCTATGTAGACCTTCTGTTCCTTTTTTGTTATGTTCTATAGATCTTCAGTATGTGTTCTATGATATTAGGATGTACTTTGGAAAAGTTTTCTAACTTTTGGAAAGGATTAATCTAAGTTCAAAAGAGCTCAAGGAAATGGAAGAAGTAGCTCTTGAAGACTGAAGAGAAGTCTAAAGTAAAGGGACAGTGATGAGCTATGAAGAGACATTGTAGTGACGTTGGTGCCCTTTCATACCTCCCACACCTCTTGGACGGGGCATCCACAACCAAGACAGGATTATTGAGAGTGATTATTCAATATTCTAGTGAGGATATGATGTACAGCTTGATAGCTATGGTTGCCCTCTTTAGGGTTTTAACAGGCGACTGATATTTTGTTCACAGTTGACCGAGGAGTGAGCCATTTGTCACAAAACCTATTGAGAAGGAAGCTCAAGTTTCAGGCTTCAAAAGCCCTATGCCATTCGTCATCATCATTGTGTGTGCAGATTGACTGGATTGTATGAACAAAGAGGGTGCAAAAAATGACAGTGATTTGTTGCAGGTACAATGCTGGGGTTGATAGGTGACAATGTCAAGCTCTGAGATGACAAGGAGGAGTGCACTCGGTCAGTGAAGATTTCTTCAGAAGAAAGTATGAGCTGAAATGGTGTCACGTGCCTACCTAACAATTCCCTAGTAGCAAGTCCATCGAGGAACTATTTTAGATGGCTTCGCCCGGCACTCGCAAGAATGCACAGGGTCTATCGTCTAGGTTTCCCAGAGTCCACCCCATAATGGAAGGTACCAGCCATCCCCACAAGGATCAACCTGGAAGCTGGGGTCCTAATTTGACAACTGAGGTCTTGATCCATCAGCTAGATCCATCGGAGGTGTCCCACAAGGGCTTCTTGTCCAATTGGAGCGATCGTAGTTACCCTTAGTTCATGGAGTGCAACGCTTTTTTCCAGCACTAGCCAGGATTTAGGGAACCTTAATGGAGTTCTAACACAACTGCTGCACCTTTCCCCTAAGATAATTATTAATCAAGGTTTTAAGACACGACCCTAGGTAAGTCAATTCTCAGCTCTACCTAATTTCTCCTAATTAATGTTTCATTCAATCTCTTGAAAGAAAATCCCAGCTTACTGAGACCACCCATCCGTAGGACGAATCCGTCAAGGATCTCGCCCACCCACTTCCCACAAATGGTTTTCTTTAGTTTTCTAATTACCTATCACATTAAGTTATGGCATATAAAAGCAGCTTCGTTATTTAACCCATTATCATAAGTTTCTTTGTGTAATTTTACGACACAACACAAAGATAGAGAAAAATAGTATTTTGGCAAACATATTTATTTATTATTTTGTAAAAGTTATTTACAATGCTTTTCCCCTTCTACCTATGCAGAAGATAAAACCTCCGTGCATCGGAAAATCCCTTCTATCTGTGCAGAAGAAAGCAAACCCTCCAAGATTTCCATCCCTTCACTAGTATCGCGGACTCCAAGATCCCATCTTGATTCGTGTGAGGGTCAATCAGTTCCTAGGAGTGATCCAGAGATTTACGGCTAGAGTCCCCTAGCACTCCTGCCTCCTCCTACCTAATGGATTCCTCATCGAGTGACCTCTTGCCATCGTGGCTGGTCCAAAGCTCCTCATGGCGCTACAAAACAATCCCCCTTGGAGTAGGGTTCTGCGTCTAGCCATAGGGGAGGCATAGCATGATCTTTCCTCTTATTATCATGATTATATATTGACAATCAGATCTAACTGTTACAAGCACAATTAATCGTTCTTATGTAACCATCAATACATGCACAAATTAAAAAAAAGAAACAACAACAAGTGTTTTTAGCATAGGAAGCAACCCCACCTAATTCTAGGGTTTCTCTTTTAAGGTCCCACCTTATTCTTAGGATTTCGCTTCCTACTTGCAACTTTTTTTTTCCGAATCCGTAAGTTATTTTGTGAATCTGAAGTTTATTTTATCCTTATGAAAACTTGATATTTTCGCCCTAAAAGATAATATGGTCATTTATACGTATGGTAGGCAATTCATGCCCTGCCCTGCCCTAAGCCACACTTAGTAGGATTTCAAATGCTTTTCCAAGTCTGTTTAGACATTAGAATTTGTATTGACAAATTCTTATCAATGTCTAATAAGTCTTACAGACTTTCGATATTTATTTAATTTCTTGATCTTGATAGTTTCAGGGTTGTCGAGTATTTCATAGTTGTTTTTACTTTAACATCCTCGATATTTTAGGTAAGGTTGTCTCGTTGATTCATATGTGGGTTGACTCATGATATTGACGCTCTTGCTAATATAACCATTAATATTAACATTGTGTGTGTTTTCAGCAAGAAAATAATTTTTATTTTATTTTGCTCGTATTCTATGGTTTAATCAACCATGTCCGACCATTTGTCGAACTTTCAACATTATCTAGGAAGATCAATTTTCATTTAGCTATGTCATAAATGCAATGCTAATTGTTTTTTTGAAAACTTTATTCTAAGCAATGTAACAATCATAAGTGTACTTTTTCTTTCATCTTTCAAACACCGAATTATATTACTACGCACCTAATTTATGCACGTCTAGTATATATTTTTCTATACAATTTTTTGTTCATTTAATGCATTGATTATTTCATGATATTATCTAAATGATTTTCTATAAATTATTATAAGACTTATATGCATCTGTTTATCATTAGCAAAATGAAATAGAGATAGTCACTTTTAGGAAAAATTTATAAAATATTCCCTTTCCTAACACCGTCTACCTTTTTTTAGTTATTATAATCACACGCATCATTAATAAAATAACAATAAATATCACGAAATAAACCATAATTATTATATTTTCTTCATGATAAGCATATAATTATTTTTCAAGTGAAAGAGTATTTTCACTGAATTGTTTATTATTATATTACTTAGGCCATTTTCCTAAGCGGCAGTTCATATGCATTTTCTTTAAAATGTGTTTATAATCATTTGAAGCCAAATATAGCAATAAGCTTATAAAATATATTTTTTTTCCAAACCGACAAGATGTTACCTCGATCAGGTTTATAGTAACAGCGGTTTCGCCAATTCCTACCGCATCATTTTCTCCATCGACCGCATTTCTTGATTACTTTGCTTCAAATGGACTTCTTGAATTTTTACGACCTCCTCGAGCTATGGATGTCAGGCGACATTAACGTGGTAGCTCAGGAGAGTTGGTGTCATCTAAAAAATTTTCGCCAGTGTTTTGCTTAGCGATATGGCTGTATGGAAGAAAGGCGTAACAGGGGGTAGAGAAAATGGAAATGAGGTAGAAAGGGGGTATTTTCCTTCTTCAAGGCTCAAGCTAGAATGGAAAAGAGATGTAGAGAAATTTTTTCATCATCAGGAGGTCTTCATTCTTGCTTTCTTTGTGAAGGAGAGGGGTTGTATTTATAGCCATGAGGAGGAAGCATGCAATCACTCATTCTTTTGGCTACTTGTCTCAAGAGCTAAGTAAGCTTAATAAAAAATGATTTTTGATTGCCTACCTGTTGGATGCTGACATGGGGATGATTTTAAAATGCTTTCTCTCCCTCCAGGCGACAAAAACGTCATGATTTTTTGCCTATTTTTTCAAAAACGTCTTTTTTTCATCAAAACGACTTCATCTGGTAGTTTTTGTCCAAGTTACATCATGACTTATCTAGTTTATAAAGTCATGCCATACTCTTTGATACTTAACTTACTCTTTGATACATCTCAAATATAATGCGGGAAATATTATGATCAATCTGTCGTAATATTATTCTTTTTTGTTGGTTGGGTTCATTGAGACGTCTTCACGTGTCGGATTGCAGAATTGATTTAATGCAAGATTTGATATTACATGCAGTCACTTATGTGATAACTCAACAAGTAATTTTTGAAACATTTCAAGCCAAAATTTGTTTTATAAAGTGTTATGGTGTGAATATTACATCCTCTCCTCCTTAGAGGAATGGATATGTCCTCATCTTGAAAAGAACTGGGGAAATTATTTTTCTAGAGCTGTCTCTTCTATCCAAGAAGCATCCTCCTCAGGATGGTCTTTCCACTGGATGAGATTCTCTCTAATGGTTCTGTTTCTAAGAGGTTTCTATTTTACATCTAGGATCTTATCAGGTTAGAGTTAAGGGCTCCTTGATTAGGCATTACAATTTGTTGGTCATCAAGAATATGATCTTGATTTGCCACATAAGCTTTCAGAAGACTAACGTGAAATACATTGTGGACTTTCATATTATCAGGAAATTGCAATTTGTATGCATTGGCTCCTAGGCATTTGAGAACCTTGTATGGTCCACAATACCTTGGACTCAACTTTTTGAACTTTCCCAATGACAGAGACCTCTTCTTTGGGCGTACACGGATGAAAACCATGTCTCCCTCTTGGAAGATCCACTTTTGTCGTCCTAGATCAGCGTAAGCTTTCTAGCAATCTTTGGCAGATTGGATGTCTTGTCTGATAGTTTTGACTTGATCATCCATGTCTTCTAGCATTTTCTTAGAAGCCTCAACCTTTAGGGCTAGATCAGAGAAATTCAATGGTGTCAAACAATCTTGTCCATACAATGCTTGAAATGGAGTCATTTGAATACTCTAGTGATATGATGCATTGTAGGAAAATTCTACTAAGGGCAAATATTGTATCCACTTTATCGGTTCTTTAGAATAGTAAGCTCTCAGTATATCTTCAATGACTTGATTAACTCGCTCTATTTGACCATCAGTTTGGGGATGGTAAGTTGTGCTAAAGCAAAGCTGGGTTCCAATTGCTTCAAATAGGCTTTTCCAGACATGTGACATAAACAAAGAGTCGTGGTCGTCGCTAACGATCTGTTTAGGCAATCCATGAAGCCTAAAGATTTCTTTCACAAACAATCGTGCAATATCTGAAGCTTTGTAGTTGGTCTTGACTGGGATAAATTTAGTGACCTTTGTCAACATATCCACAATCACCATGATTGAATCATACCCTCCTTGAACAGAAGGTAAGCCAACTGCGAAATCCATACTGATGAACTCCCATTTCATCTGTGGAATATCAAGTGGTTGGAGCTTACCTGGCATTTTGACACGCTCAACTTTCACCGGCTGGCAACTTAGGCATTCAGTAACATATTTGAGTACATCATGCTTCAGTCTTTGCATAGCCAAGGTGTCCTGAGAATGGCAAGTCATGGGCTTCCTATAATATTTTCTTTTTCAGCACTTGACTGAGGAAAATGCATAGCCTTGTCCTGAAATAGAAAAGTCCATCATCCACAGTGAAATTTTGGTATTTAACTCTGAGCTTAGGATCAGTGTCCTTAACTCGGATTTCTCTAAGCATTAACTGATACTTAGGATCCTTGTCTACTTCTTCTTTGGCTAGCTCAATGATTGGATTGCTAGGCATCGATATCATGGTAGTTAAAGTCTCTCCTTTAGATGGATCTTCCATGATAAGTGCATTCAAAAAAGTTTTACGACTTAATGCATCAATAATCGCATTCTCTTTCCCAGATCTGAACTTGATTTCAAAATCAATTTCTTGCAAGACTTCAATCCACTGACATTGCCTCATGTTGAGGTCTGGTTGGGTAAAGATCCATTTGAGAGTAAATTTGCTTCCAAGCAGATACTGTCGCCACAATTTGAAAGCATGGGTCATAGCTAATAGCTCGAGATCATGGGTGGCATAATTCCTCTCATGGATTTTCAGTTTCCTTAAGGAATAGGCTATTGGATGACCTTGCTGCATAAGCACACAACCTAGTGCAAGAGAACTTGTGTCTGTTATGACTTCAAACTCTTAACTTAGGTTAGGTAGCTTTAAGATGGGTGTTGTTACCAAAATTTTCTTGAGCAGCTCTGGTTTGCTCAATGGTTCCCAGAAGAGCTGACTGAATTAACGCCTTGAAGAGAAGTCAATCACGAGATCAGACTTGAACCAAGAGCCGCTCCAATTGCTAAGAGTCCATATAAAATGTCTATCCTTGAAGCAATTGAGCTAAAAGAGAAACTCAAGAAATTACTAGATCAATGATACATCATACCCAGTAATTCGCCATGGGAAGCCCCAGTACTGTTTCAAAAGAAAAAGGACAGAACTCTCCGCCTTTGCATTGATTACCGAGGTCTAAACTAGGTAACAATCAAGAATAAAGATCCAATCCCAAGAATAGACGAGCTACTTGATAGGCTGCAAGGGGCGAGAATCTTTTCCAAGATTGATCTCCGACTAGTTACTACTAAATAAGGATCAAGGAAGAAGATATCCCCAAAACTGCCTTCAATACCAGATATGGTCATTTTGAATTTTTTGTAATGTCTTTTGGTCTAACTAATGCCCCTGCTACATTTGATAGATTAATGCATGACATTTTTCGGCCTTATCTTGATGAGTTTGTCCTAGTCTTCTTTGATGACATCCTAACATACTCCAAGAGAGACGAAGACCATGAGCTGTAATTGCGCATTATGCTGGACACCATGAGGATGCACAAGCTCTATGCGAAGAAAAAGAAGTGTGCATTTTTCAAAAGACAGATGGAATATCTCGGATTCATAGTATTTGCTAAAGGAATCTCTGTAGATCTAGCCAAAGTTAGAGATGTTCAAGAGTGGCAACCTCCAACAACAGTTAAGAAAGTGAGAAGCTTCTTAGGACTGACTGGATGGTATAGAATATTCATAAAAAATTATGCCCTAATAGATGCACCTCTCATTGATTCATTGAAAAAGCAAACTGCTATTGTGTGTCTCCATTCTCAAGCTCCACGCTCTAGGCTCCAAGCTCCATTGCCACAAGCAAGAGAAGAGAAGAGAAGAGAAGATGGAGAGCTTCTCCACCACAGTCCCTCACCCTCACACACTTACTCCCTCACATTCTCACACTCCCTCTCTCAAGAACAAGAAGAAGAAGAGAGCCACTTTTGGTCACACACAAGAATGAGCTTCTCATTCACTTTTCAATGTTATATACAAAACCCTAAATCCCTTTTGGGCAGTTCTTCTCCTAAATTTCAATCAGATAGTTATATTACCCTAAGTTATCATAAGTTTCACAAATTAATTTAGTGCTTTAAACTTTTCAACTTTGTTTCCACATTAACATATCTTACTAGTTTTGTAAAACAATGATGGGCCAAAGAGCACAATATTTTTACAAAATCTAGTCGCTATCATCTTTTATAATCAATAGCCATATATTATGATTTTTACAAGGAATATTTACAAATGGCTGATGTTTACAAGTAGATATACACCAGCATCGATAGAATAGGCTAGATGCTATGTACAATTTCTAAAACAGGATATCATTATATCTTTCTTTTTCAGGAATTGATATCAGTTACATTCATGTAGAAAAAAGTAGGCCAATTGCTCTCTAAATCTAGAAACCTATACTGTGAAAATGGCAGATCTAGAAAACCATGGATACGGTAATCTCGATACTTATAATCCTGTCGAGACTGGGATTACCTTCAGTACCTTGTCATAGACATAATGGTCTAGCCCTATCTGTCAACCACTGGTAATCGTAAGTGGATTCCTTCTGGACAGACAAAAGATAAATGCCCCAACTACTTTTAAATTTTCCATACATTCAAGGCGTTTTAGATTAGTCTACATGTCAAAGAATCAATCAGCCTCGATGTAACAATAATGCTCATCCCAGAACCATCTTCTTTTGTGATTCACGGGGGATGGATCATATAGGTGATCGAGTAGCCTCATCATTTCTCTTCACCACTTGTCATCCGTGGAGTTCAACACAGATGTGTACATTGCTTGAAAAACAAGGAACTGGTTCTAGGCTTTATTATTTTGCCAAAGTCTATCCCTTAACAATCAACACACTGATTATTACTTAAAATAGTTATTCTTAAAAACCATAGATATTTTTAATTTCAATTATGCTCTAATACCACGTGTCACGTGCCTATGTAACAGTTCCCTAATAGCATCTTTTAGTGGTCCATTGGGGAACTATTCTAGATGGCTTCCCCGACACTCGCGACAATGCACAGGGTCTATCGTCTAGGTTTTCCAGAGTCCACCCCATAACGGAAGGTACCGTTCGTCCCCACAAGGATCAACCTGCAAGCTCGGGGTCCTAATTTGGCAAACTGAGGTCTTGATGCATCAACTAGCTTCATCGGAGGTGTCCCAGAAGGGCTTCTTGTCCAATTGGAGCGATTGTAGTCACCCTTGGTTCATAGAGTGTAGCGCTTTTTTCCAGCCTAGTCAAGATTCAGGGAACCTTAACAGAGTTTTGGCACAGCCACTGCACCTTTCCCCTAAGATAATCATTGATCAAGGTTTTAAGACCCGACCCTAGGTAAGTCAATGCTCAGCTCTACCTAATTTCTCCTAATTAAAGTTTCATTCGATCTCTTGAAAGAAGCTCCCAACTTACCAGAACTACCCATCCATAGGCCAGATCCGGCCATCAGGGATCTCACCCACCCGCTTCCCACACACGGTTTTCTTTAGTTTTCTAATTACCTATCACATTAAGTTATGACATATAAAAGCAGCTTTGTTAATTAACCCATTATCATAGGTTCCTTTGCGCAATTTTACGACACAACACAAAGACAGAGAAAAATAATATTTTGACAAAAGATATTTATTTATTATTTTGTAAAAGTTATTTACAATGCTTTTCTCCTTCTGCCTATGCAAAAGACAAAACCTCCATTCATTGGAAAATCCCTTCTGTCTATGCAGAAGAAAGCAAACCCTCCAAGATTTCCATCCCTTCACTAGTATCGGGGACTCCAGGATCCCATCCTGATTCGCATGACAGTCAAGCAGTTCCCAAGAGTGATCAAGAGATTTACAGCCAGAGCCCCCTGGCACTCCCGCCTCCTCCTGCCTAATGGATTCCTCATCACCAAGCAACCTCTCGCCATTGGGGCTGATCCAAAGCTCCTCGTGGTGGTACAAAACAATCCCCCTTGGAGTAGGGTTCCACGTCTAGCCATGGGGGAGGCATAGCGCGATCTTTCCTCTTATTAACTTGATTATATATTTACAATCAGATCTAACTATTACAAGCACAATTAATCATTCTTGTGCAACCATCAATACATGCACAAATTGAAAAAAAGAAACAACAACAAGTGTTTTTAGCATAGGGAGCAGCCCCACCTAATTCTAGGGTTTCTCTTTTAAGGTCCCACCTTATTCTTAGGGTTTCTCTTCCTACTTGCAACTTTTTTTTTCGAATCCACAAGTTATTTTGCGAATCTGAAGTTTATTTTATCCTTATGAAAACTTGGTATTTTCGTCCTAAAAGATAATATGGGCATTTATACCTATGGCATGCAATTCATGCGCTGCCCTGCCCTAACCTACACTTAGCACGATTTCAAATGCTTTTCCAAGTCTGTTTAGACATTAGAATTTGTATCGACAAATTCTTATCAATGTCCAATAAGTCTTACAGACTTTCGATATTTATTTAATTTCTTAATATTGATAGTTTCAGGGTTGTCAAGTATTTCATAGTTGTTTTTACTTTAACATCCTCGATATTTTAGGTAAGGTTTTCTCGTTGATTCATATGTGGGTCGACTCATGATATTGACGCTCTTGCTAATATAACCATTAATATTAACATTGTGTGTGTTTTCAGCAAGAAAATAATTTTTATTTTATTTTGCTCGTATTCTATGGTTTAATCGACTATGTCCGCGAACTTTCAACATTATCTAGGAAGATCAATTTTCATTTAGCTATGTCATAAATGCAAGGCTAATTGTTTTTTTTGAAAACTTTATTCTAAGCAATGTAACAATCATAAGTGTACTTTTTCTTTCATCTTTCAAACACCGAATTATATTACTACGCACCTAATTTATGCACGTCTAGTATATATTTTTCTATACAATTTTTTGTTCATTTAATGCATTGATTATTTCATGATATTATCTAAATGATTTTCTATAAATTATTATAAGACTTATATGCATCTATTTATCGTTAAAAAAATAAAATAGAGATAGTCACTTTCAAGGAAAAATGATAAATATTCCCTTTCCTAACACCGTCTACCTTTTTTTAGTTATTATAATCACACGCATCATTAACAAAATAATAATAAATATCACCAAATAAACCATAATTATGATATTTTCTTCATAATAGATATATAATCCTTTTTCAAGTGAAAGAGTCTTTTCACTAAATAGTTTATTATTATATTACTTAGGCCATTTTCCTAAGTAGCAATTCATATGCATTTTCTTTAAAATGTGTTTATAATCATTTAAAGCCAAATATAGCGATAAGCTTATAAAACATTATTTTTTTCCAAACCGACGAGATGTTACCTCTATCAGTAGTAACAGCGGTTTTGCCAATTCCTACCACGTCATTTTCTCTATCGATCATGTTTCTTGATTATTTTGCTTCAAATAGGCTTCTTGAATTTTTACGACCTCCTGGAGCCATGGATGTCAGGTGAAATTTACGTGGTAGCTTATGGAGAGTTGGTGGTCATCTAAAAAAAAATTGCCAGTGTTTTACTTAGCGATATGGTTGTATGGAAGAAATGCGTAACAAGGGATAAAGAAAATGGAAATGAGGTAGAAAATGGGTATTTTCCTTCTTCAAGGCTTAAGCTAGAATGGAAAAGAGATGTAGAGAAATTTTTCCATCATCAGGAGATCTTCCTTCTTGCTTTCTTTGAGAAGGAGAGGGGTTGTATTTCTAGCTATGAGAGGGAAGCATGCAGTCACTCATTCTTTTGGCTACTTGTCAAGAGCTAAGTAAGCTTAATAAAAAATGCTTTTTGATTGCCTACCTATTGGATGGTGGCATGGGGAAGATTTTAAAATGTTTTCTCTCTTTCCAGGTGTCAAAAACGCCATGATTTTTTGCCTATTTTTTCAAAAACGTCTTTTTTTCATCAAAACGACGTCATCTTGTAGTGTTTGTCCAAGTTACCTCATGACTTATCTAGTTCATAAAGTCATGCCATACTCTTTTATACTTAACTTACTCAATATCATACTCATTCTTGTACATTCTTTGTCTACCGATTAAGGCTTTTGCAGTTTGTCTTGCCGTTGCAAAATCAATGCGATCTTTGATGCATTAAATGGAATCAAGAATGCTAAATCAAATATAATGCGAAAAATATCATGATCAAGGCGCCGTAATATTATTTACAAGGCGTATTTGCTTTTTCGTTGGCTGGGTTCATTGAGGCATCTTCACGTGTCAGATTGCAGAATTGATTTAATGCAAGATTTGATATTACATGCAGTCACTTATGTGATAACTCAACGAGTAATTTTTGAAACATTTCAAGCCGAAATTTGTTTTATGAAGTGTTATGGCGGGAACGTTACAAATGGCCCGAGAAAAGAGATTTAGGTCTTGGACTGAAGGTTGGTTGGAGCTAGGGGAGAGAATCACGGGAAAGTGGAGGGAGCTAGAAATTCAAACTGCAATGACTCAACCAGTGGTCTAATGACTTACTTACTTGAAGCCCACTCTGATACCATGTTAAAATCACTACAAGATATAGGCCTTATACCGATGTTAAAAGTGACAAAAATGTAAACAACAAAATTTGCTCCCGTCGTCACAAAAAGCATCGTTATTGGCGACACCATAGAACAGTCAGTATTAGCGGCATTATCAGCGTCACTATTTGCATCGATATCAACGTCGCATTTATCAACGCAAATAACGATGCTGATAACGACGGCTTGCAATGCCAATAACGATGCATGCAGGTAAATTTGCAACGCTAATAGCGACGGTAACAGGGAAAAAGAAATTTGTGGCAGGGCAGCAAGCTGCCCTGTCATATATAGCATTGTGTGCTTTATTTGGGCTATACAAAAGAGTTTCTGCACTGTGTACAATGCTCGTGTAAATAAAAACAAAGTGTACTTAAATCATAACATTGATATATGAAATAAATATATAATCGCATAATGAAAGTGACTAGCACAATCATGGCAAGATATCACTACTACATAGAAAATGTCTACACATATCAGGCGACCAAAAAAGAAGAGTGTGTGAGCTCCAAGGATCCAAGGGCGAGCTATACATCCTCGCCATCCAAAATCTCGTCCCGTTCGCAAAGGAGCATCGAACGGACTCTACAAAAAAAGAAACAACTACACATCAGTCCACTATACAATAATGCATTCTAATTAAACATAGTAACTACGGACAAGAAAGATGAATGACTTACAGGGCCGCCGCATCT
Source organism: Lygodium microphyllum (assembly GCF_053477565.2). Taxonomy (NCBI): domain Eukaryota; kingdom Viridiplantae; phylum Streptophyta; class Polypodiopsida; order Schizaeales; family Lygodiaceae; genus Lygodium; species Lygodium microphyllum. Next base: position 18,121,741 of record NC_141151.1, read on the forward strand.
ATACAATCGATCGATCAATGCAGTGAGATCGTGCCTCTCTGCATATCGAGTCTCAAAGCCAATCTGATCGTGATTTGTAATGGAGTGCTGTAAAGAAAACAAAATACTAACTATTAGAAACATGATTGTCAGTACAAAGGATATTGCAAAAAAATAAGCAAGTAAAACAAAAGAAAAACTTACAAAGTCCTCCAAATATGTCATATGGCCACCACTCCCAAGATGATGAACCACTCCAGCCTCTAGTTGTACCCTCACTGCCTCGCGTTGCTGACTCCAACGTCCTGGAGAATCTGTAGCCTTCTCCCTTAGTCGACGCCAATCATTTGCGTCTAGCCACTCGAGCTTTGCAGCCCCATTCTTGAGTGCCTTGCGTGCGTTCGATCATCTGTGTGACATATATGCACGCATACAGTCCATCATCTAGCCTGTAGAAAATCTATCTTTGTGGCTGGAACTGAAAACTCCTCATGCAAGGATGCTACTATGTTGTCCTTGCTCCCCTCCGGTATGTTTTTCCAATGATCTAAGATGTTGTGCCAATAAACTTGTTGGTACAACTCTCTCATGCGAGCCATCGCCCTCCTTCCCTCGTCATTCATGATAATGGCTCCTGACCTATCATCGACAAGATAGGCATATCCCTCTAGGGTATGCCTAAGATGGGTCCTCTCCCACCTGCGACCACACTCTTGGGCATATCTAGGAGACCCATGTACATCTGTTGTATCAATCGGGGTTGTATCTATCGGTGTAGCACCCATAGGGGTGCCACCTCTGCAAACGGTTGAGCAAAAGCCGGAGTAACTGGAGTAGATGTCCCCACAGGTGTGACAAATCCTGGAGGTGACGTAACTCCAGAAGAATGACAAGACAGAGACACCGCGTCCCTGCCTCAACAGCAACCACCTGAGCCACTCTCCTTGGAACCACCACGAGAGCGAGGAGTAGCACCTTATCCCGTGCCGACCGTGGGCTCACTGCCTCCATACCTTTACAACACCCCCCTAACCCTAAAGCACTCACTCCCTTTGGCCCAAGTCTGAAGCGTCGATCTCGTCTGCTCAAAGCTGAAGCATCTGATCGCGCCGAAGTAGATCTAATAGAGTAGCCTGACAATGTCTGAGACAGCTCCTGGTTCACCATGTCTCTGAATCTCGCTATTTGATATGGAGACATGCGAGTAAAGATATCCTATAACTCCTCATCGCTCATCCCTCGACTCATCCTGATGATCTAAGTATCCAAAAAGGTTACATGCATAGGCAAAAAATGATGTTATAATAATCAATTTAAATTATACAAAGCACAGTAATATAAATCCTTTAAAAATGATATCACTTAAAATACATATCTTATGTACCCATATAAGAGATTAGTCAATGAATTGAGTAAGTGGATGCTCCAAGTATGAAGTATCCTATGGTCCCATGTCAATCTCCTGACCACACTGGAAGGTCGATAGACATGTCACCACAAAAGGATGAGTCCACCTCGTTCTCAAAGAATTCTTGGACTCCTGTATTTCCATCATTGTTACCTGATGTTGGCTCCTCTACATGCTCCAAGCTTTCAGTGGCCTCCACCCCTTGCAATATCGACCCCTCTATTTGCATATTGTCCTCATCTATGCTAATTGGAATATCGCTTTGATCATATACTCTCGCACTTCGGGGAGCTGAAGGTATAACATACCACCATCGAGGTTGTCGAGGGTTTGGATAGAAGATTACATGTTCACAAACACGTATAAGAGAGATTAAACTATTGTGACATGTACCATGTCATAATACAATTAACAAACAAATGAGTTCATGCACCTATTCACAGTGGGTCGGTAACACAAAGGTGTCGTACGAATCTGTCCATTTTTTTAAATCTATTTTGAGAAATCTAGATGGACCTCACCGAACTGTTACTTCGGCTCCTTCAATTACCACTTTGAACCATTGCACATTGAATAGTATCATGGAGAAGCTATGATAATCCACCGTAACAATACTTTGCAAGTTCCCAAAATACTCCATCTCATCTATAACCGTTTTTGGATCCGTTGCTCGTCATCGACTCTCTTACTCGAACCTTGCCATGATACCACAGTCCATTGTGGAGAGCATTTTGTCAATATGCTCCACGTGAAAATATCGTTCGCACGACCACGCTGCACTATATATTTTGTATTGTACATTGAAACACTCAAATTAGTTATCGCATATAAAATATAGATACGAAAAATCCTAAATATGTCATCACCTTTGGACTACATCTCTTCGAGAATTCCCACTCCTCAATTGAAACCTCCACCCCTTCGCGAGAAGCTTCAGTCAAAGCTCCATGCAGCCATCGCATTGACATGAACCGCGGCATCTCCTCCATGCCCTCGGGATATTGAATCGGTCGATGGCACGTACTACATCGAAATTCAGATCGTGCTTCCTCTCGATCTTACCTAGCTTGCTGGTAGATCGCGCTTCCTCTCGATCTTACCTAGTGAGCCACGTCTCCATAGAGGCATGGTGCAACATACAAAAGCAATTCACCTTCTCCTCCATTGCAGCATCCATTCTTTTTTCTACCCCATTTTCAATCACCACATCTCTGGTCAGTCTATCATCGTCCTTCAACAACCATAGCGTTTTGTTGTTTGGATCCACCGTTGGTAGCCATTGTGAAATATGCACTAGTGCCTTAGACACCAACCAACCTTCAGCCATGCTACCGTCTGGCCGAGCTCGTTATCGCACAAAGCCTTTCAAGGTTTTCATGAAGCGCTCCAAGAAGAACATCCATAGCGTATGGATAGGTCTAGCAATCTCCACTTCATCTACAAGATGCACAAGAAGGTGGATTTGTATCGTGAGCATGCTGGTAGGCAGGTATTTCTCAAAGAGACAAACCGTCTCCACTACTCCCCACCTCGCAGATTCAATAGAGGACATCTTAATCTACTTCTGTGAGATCCATTTCACTAAAGTTGACAGCCCATAAATGGCCCCGCGTATTTTTAGAGTAAGGTATCTCCTGCGATCACGATCGATAGTACAAACTGCCACAAATGAGAAAGCATTATGAACAATGGCTACACTCTAAATAACAAAATGCGCACGCCAATTACACTTCATTCGTAGTACAAACCTGACATATCTTATGCCAGTCATGGGATTTTAGCCCTGATAATTGGTCGTCTTTAGAAAATGCAGACCTGAGAGAACGCATCATACATGTCAGAGTGCGGATAGACTTGAGTATTTGCTTCACAATGCGCTCTTCTTTAGTGGACAAAACCCAAGGAACGCGAGGTAGCTCCATGCGACCATCAGCACTCGATTGCAGCCAAAGTGCCTCCATCTTGCCTATCTCCTTCAAATCCATTCGTGCCTCTATAGTGTCTCTCTTTCCTGTGATGTGGTCCCATAGCAAGCTGTCCATATTTTTGAAAATATGCATGGGATCCAACAAGTGGTTAATCTGTAAGTGGGTCCAATATGGCAACTCGTAGAAAACTGAGAACCGCTGCATCCCGTTTGGATGTGACTCCCATGGACCATTTTCAGCTTGGACCAGCTTGCAGCATTCATACGTGTTGGAGATTGTCCAAGAAAACCTTCCATGAGTTCATGACCCTCTGGCAAGAAAGTGGCGTGTCCTTGATATACCATCTTCTTCATGGTTCGTGACTTTCAAGAGTCTAACTGTGGCCCGCACAATGGACATGCATGATAACCTGAGGTAACCAGACATGTTTCAACACCTCTATCCAATGAATACAAACTTGAACGAGATAAAATATAGATATTGCCAACGAGAACGGAAGCATATTTACCTGAGCACTCTCCGAATCCCAGAAAGTCATGTATCTTCCACATGAGAATGGCTCGAATATTGGCAGACCGTCGACCATCGCGCTTGCTCATATCTTGCACGGTGATCCCCTCCTCCCACAAAATACCGTAAAAAACCATGGAGGGATATTGTAGTTGACAAGGACTATAGGCCACACACTGTAAGAAGTTGAGCGTAGACCGAATGGGTTCACGCCATCCATTGCAAGACCTAGCCGAAGATTCCTTGGCTCTCAGGCAAAGGCTGGGAAGGTAGAGTCAATGTGGCTCTATGCGCGTGAATCAGCTGATATTCGTTAAACTCCATCTGTGGACCTATTTTGCACATGCCACGTCGTCAAGCTCACCATAACAGACGTACGAAAAATGTGATTTATGCGGTTTATACGTACGAAACCCTCTCCCTCTCTTTCTCTCTTTCCCTATTATGTTTAATGTTTTTTCTCTCTCCTCTCCCTCTTTCATTTCCTTTTCTCTCTTCCTCTCCCTCTCTCATTTCCTCTCCCTGCCTCACCCTCTCCCTCTCCCTCTCTTTCTCTCTTTCCCTATTAGGTTTAATGTTTTCTCTCTCTTTTTCTGTCTCCTCCCCCTCTCTCATTTCCTCTCCCTACCTCTCCCTCTCCCTCTCTTTCTCTCTTTCCCTATTATGTTTAATGTTTTTTCTTTACTCTCCCTCTCTCATTTCCTCTCCCTCCCTTTCTCTCTTGCCCTATTATGTTTAATGTTTTTTCTCCCTTCCTCTCCCTCTCTCTTTCCCTCATCCTCCCTCTCCCTCTCCCTCTCTTTCCCTATTATGTTTAATGTTTTTTCTCTCTCCCTCTCCCTCCCCCTCTCTTTCTCTCTCCCTCCCTCTCCCTCTCCCTCTCTTTCCCTATTATGTTTAATGTTTCCCTCTCCCTCCCTCTCCCTCTCTTTTTCTCTTTCTCTATTATGTTTAATGTCTCCTCTCCCTCTCCCTCTCCCATTTCATCTCCCTCCCTCTCTCTTTCTCTCTTTCTCTCTTCCTCCCTCTCCCTCTCCCTCTCTTTCTCTCTTTCCCTATTATGTTTAATGTTTTCCTCGCTCCCTCTCCCTTCCTCTCCCTCTCTCATTTCCTCTCCCTCCCCCTCTCCCTCTCTTTCTCTCTCCCTCCCTCTCCCTCTCCCTCTCTTTCTCTCTCATTTCCTCTCCCTCTCTCAATACACACGAATTATACCAAAAACAAGTAAAAGAGAGAGAGAAAACACAAAAGCAAAGCAAGAATGGACAATGCACTCACTGTAAAGGCTCGAAGAAGGGTTTGACGGCTCCTCTTCACGATGGTGGCTCCTCTTTGCCCTCTGTACACCTCCTCCTCTTCTTTGCGAATGGCGGCAATGAGAAGCCTTCTTTCTCTCTCTTTCTCTCTTTCTGTCTTTCTCTCCCTCTCAAATGCAAGATGTTTGCTCTCCCTCTTGCTCTCTCTTTCGTGAATGCGCGCAAAATAACGTGCTCGGGTTTCGGCCCACATTTTTTTTGTTTGAGAACCGTCGCTATTTGCGATGCAAATAGCGACACCGCTATTTCTCATCACAAATGGTCTTTGCTATACCCTCATATCCTTGTAGTGAATATTGAGAATGCAAGCTATGGAGGATCACCGATGAGCAAATAGACAATCATAATGAGGCAGAAGCATTGACAAAGAAGAACAACTAGTATTATCCAAGCATAATGCAAGTACAACTGAATGATAATGATTGATGGAATGAGTGTGGGGATGAGTGCCTTTTATAAGCTTACAGTAGGTGGTATTGGTAGGTGGAAAAAAGTGGAAAGGGACCATGGTAATCACCAACTGTGGTTTTAATAAACCATGCATACATGACCTAGTCTAAGGCTTTAATTGTAGTATGTTTCTTTGCCTTGTTTGTTGCATACAAAGAGGCTATGATAGATGTGATTGTACATTTCTCAACAAGAAGATCCCATATGAAAGGTTCCCTCCTATGGAAACTTGTAACCAAGGGAGCTCTGGCCAAAAAGGTAATTGCATAGTTGGCCCTATGATGGAGAAGAAATATGTACAAGTACCATGCAACGAGCATCATGAGCCCAAAAATTATGGACTAGTTATCACTTTGAATAACAAAGTTGACTTTTGTATCTGGCTCTATGAGCAAGAATCTAATGTAAAAATCATTAATTAATACTACAAACATTTTAAAATGACAATCTTTGTTGCTTTCATGTTGTGTTTAACAAAGGTATGAAACAAACCTAGTATTAAAGAATAATTAATGAAGCTACTTTTAAATCTTAAACAATGTGTTAATCTATTACATTTAAAAATCTAAAGAAGACCACATACGAATGATAAGTGGGGGCAACTTATTTCCTCGATAGAAAACTATCGATGGTTGGGTAAACCTGATAAATCTGGTGTTTTCCTAGTATGGAAGTTTCTAGAATTTGGTCTTAAATCCTGGTCACATGTCGTTTTAGGGGAAGGAAGGTGAGATTTTGCCTTATGAGCAAAGGGGTAGAGTTCAACTCCCCCTACTCACTCACTCACTATGAATCAAGTGTGGCAATTAACCTACTCTCAGTCTCGAAAGATTACAAGATTGAGTGTTAGAATGCTTCTAGGGACTATTAGGTCCTTAGGAACCTTCAAGTCGAACCTCATGGGTCGATGTAAGGACTTCACTGTTGCAAGGTAGACTGAGGGCCACCCAGTCAACCAATTATTCCTATGGAGTGGGAATGATAATAATTAGGATAGACCTTAGACAACTACCAAGCACTACTTTCAGAGCAATAATCGTTGTAATTACGATAAAGTATTGAAAAATCCATAAGAAACAAAGTTAACAAAAGAAATCAAGCCAAGTAGCATTGTGAAAAATCTATTAGACTACCAAATCGGTTCACGTCCTTGGAATTGATTCTAGAAGGAATATGGGTTGTGCACTTTCACAAGAGTCGTTCTTTATACACAGATAGGGTCATGGGATGGGTTGAAGCAATAACAACTCAAGGCTAAATGAATGTCGATTAATAAAGTAGTTATTAGCCTTATAATTGAATTCGCAAAAGGATTATATTGATTATTACAAAAATTGTGTGTAGGTGGAACTGCAACAATTATGTGAACTATTTCTTACAGTCTACTAAGGAGGAAATCAGTGCAGCATCTTTTTAAGGGGGAAATTTTTTTGCAATATGGAAAATATCTTTTTCCCTCAAGCTTATCAATTCAAGCCTGAAAATTGGACCTTGTATCAAGGTTGGGGATGGTCACTTACTTATTTCTCCACCTATGTTGATCGTACAAGTAGCATAGAGTACAATCTATGGAGGTTGCACTAGGCAAAGAGGCTTAATTTAGTTAGACTTTACATGTTTCACAAGAGCATTCAAAAACCCTCCAATTCATATTAACAGCAAAACAATGATCCTAAATCAATGGGTTTATCATAGCATCACCAAGATTTTCCTACCAAGTCATTATGGCTTGCGAGTCTCATGTAAATAATTATGAGGTTGATGAACTTCCCAATATTCCAAATAGTTATCTACCTCTAGACACATACAAGGAACCTCCTACTCACTACACTCAAATTTTACCATAACTGCATGACTAAGTTACACACCTATCCATGAGAATCCCTTGTGAAAAAAGCTATAATATTGTATAAACTTCCTCCTTAGCATTGTATGAGACGCCCTTGTAAAACTTTGAACAGCCAATATGCAAGATTACATGAATATACAACTCTCTTTTTTGAAACACTTTTTACCATGATTGCAATATGATGTTAGGCTAAAATAAATAAAATGGTCAATACATTTGATGCAACCCTGCATAAAAGCAAACATCTTTAATTAAATATATTATTTCTAGCATTATGATATTGTGATAATTTAATTTATTTTCATATGCCTTACTACAGATGATGGAATCACAAATTGTACTAAGGAAAAATATATCGATGTTATTTTAGGTTCCTTCAATTGAAATTCCCCCATAGTAGCTATTCCGCCTATCATTGACCTATTGGATAACAAAGAGAGAAAGTTCCTACTCAAACAACTCAATCAACCTGAGTTTAATAGCGAAGAAATGAAGGTAGAGGTAAGTACCAAAACTTGAATTGAGTAGATGGAAGATTACTTCTCAACTGTAGGAACTAGTGTAGCAAATCAAATAATGATTGCACATTTAAAGCTTGCATGAGAAGCACAACTTTGGTGGAAACAATGGTTTTAGGACAAGGCTGTCTCTGAGACTGCTATGACATGGAGCCAAATTGAGGTGGTAGTCCAAAAGCCAATACTTGTTTCCTACCTATCAAACTCTCAAAATGAACCATTTCTTCAACCTCAAGTAGCAAGGGTTGACTCTTAAACGATATTATTCTTGTTTTTTTGCACTACAAAAGTACGTGCCCCATATGTCTATGAGCTAGCAGGTGACGCGTTTCTATCAAAGGCATGAACCAATCTCTCAAAATGAATAGTTGAAAGCAATGAGACCCACAGACCTAAAACAAGCCTTGATGAGGGCACAATCACTGGTGGCTACTCTTTCCAGGCAGTACAAAAAGTTCAATAGGCCTTCTTATGCTAAAAGAGCTCGAGTGAATTATTAGCATGGCAATTTTAATCAAGGTCATATAAATCTTGCTAGTACTCCTTAGAATTGTAGCAACAACAACAACAAGAATTGGAATAATGAGCTGCATTCTTCAAATGCAACCAACCAAGCCACTTCTGCACTTAATATCCCAACAGGGAAATAAACACTTGTACTAACACTCCTCATAATCCTCCAAGGAAAGAAATGTTTAATCATCAAGGATGTGAATGTAGGGCAATGCATAAAGCTAGATCAAGGGCTAGATAGAGAGTAGGGCAAGGAGTAGGATGTGGAATTGGACCTTGTATCTGTGCTATTATAAGCAAGGAACTAGATCCATCTCTTGAAGAAGAAGTCAAAAGAGGGTCTCTTCATGCATCCAACAACCAAGGTGTTGGGTGAACATTTTCTATCATCCAAGTTCCAACTAAACATCATGGTATTCCTTTCCACATATTGATTGGTTGTGGAGCTACTCATTCATTTATTCCCCCTAAATGTGCAAAAAGGTCGAAGTTAAATCCCACACTCTCTAGGAAACTCATTATGGAACTAACAAACAAGAGGAAAATGATTTCAACTCAATCCATTAGTAATATCTAGTTTGGAATAGGGGAAGAGACCATTACAGCAAATTTTTTATTCATGCCTTTAGGAATGTATGATTGCATGTTAGGAGTGGATTGGTTAGCACACCCAGTCAAGAAAACATACACTATAGGAAAGTTCAAGTCACATTCAAAAATCTATTAAGAAAAATGGTCCAACCACAAGGGGATGTAGGCAAACCTAAGATTTAGTTAGCCAAGCTAGTCAACTCCAAAAGGGATTAAGAAAAGGACTTCGTGTCCACTTGGTCAAACTCAGCAAAGTCGAGGATACCATGGATGATGATGACAAGTTGTCATGGCTAAGTGAGTTCTCTAATGTATTTTCTAAGGACCTAACAAAATTACCTCTCGAAAGGGATGTGGATCATGAGATCAAGCTAGTTCCTAAAGCTGAACCAATAGCAAGAAGGCCCTACAAAATGCCCACTCCTGAGGCAATCAAATTGAAGGATATGTTAGAGCAACTTCTTGATCAAGGATTTATTCATCCTAGCAACTCTTCCAGGGGTGCTCCTATTCTATTCCAAAAGAGGAAGGATGGGATCCTCAGACTATGTATCAATTATAGGGGCTTTAATCAAGTCACCATCAAGGATAACTATCACATTCCCCAAATTGATGGGTTGTTGGATCAATTGCAAGGGGCAGTGATCTTTTCTAAGATCAATTTAGGGTCTAGATATTATCAAATCTAAATAAAGAATGAAGACATACCAAAGACGGCTTTTGATACTAGGTGTGGGCATTATGAATACACTAGAATGTCTTTTGGACTGACCAATGCTCCTATTACTTTTAACGTGCTAGTCCAATATATTTTCTAATCATGCCTTGTAATATTTCCACACAATAAAAGTTAGTTAGTCGATTAATAAGTTAATAAGATTATCAACTAAAGACTAACTAAGGTAAAAACTAGCTAACATTAATAGCTAGCAATTTTTATTTAATTAAAAATATTTTATTTAGAAAAATTGAGAGTTGTAAATCCGATATTTTTCTCGGATTGACAAGGACCGTAGCCACCCTTCACGTAAGTTACAATGTGAACGAGACTTATGAGCTATATTAATCACTAGTATCAATGTGTATAGTTTGGATGATCCACAAATACTAGATTTTGGGCAAAACTAGTATATTTTAAATATTTTAGATATTATCTTAAAAAGATATGGAGATTTCTAGAATTGGATGTCATTTAAATGAAAAGACAAGTGATCCTAGCAGGTCCAAAATAGGAAAAAACAAGACAAGGAGAGCTTTGATTCTTGCAACCTAGCGCATTCGAAGGCTATAGGTGAATTGTTTTGAGCACTAACACCTTGTTATTTGATTCTGGAGCTTGCCAAAGACTAGGAGGAAGGCTCGAGTGTGATACATTGAATTTTCATCGAGTATGCACACGTTTTCGCCATTGTAGTCGAGTAGTCTGATTCCTAGAATCGAACAACCCAGAATCAAACATCCTTGAATCGAACAACCAGAATTGGACAGCCAGAATTAAACAGCCTAGAATGAGACAGGACAGCCCAGAATCGGACAAAAAACCAAAAAAATTGAACGAGAAATAGAACATTAAATTTTGACAATTTTTTACCTCATTGGATCTTGTAAAGGCCAAGCCCTAGCCATAGGATACCCCAGTGGATCCCCAAGTGAGTGAACGGGATGATAAACCTAATTAACTTGAGAGCTAAGATCGACGGTCTAGAAAACAATTGCAGCACTGACCCTCAGCTTTCTACCCCGATGATAGAGACCTGCTACCCCTCAGATCACACGTCTAGGACTAGAGACCAAAACAAACCAGCTATAGAGTGGTTGCTAAATGCACAAAAGAATCAGGAAAGTATATGCTGCATTGTATTATTTTCATTAGATTTGCACACTGCATCAATTAAACATTTGACAAGCACAGAAAAGCTGAAAGCTTGATTTCGCACATTGTACCTTAAAGAGCACACCACTAGCATCTAAGTGCTTGTAACATTGAGTATTGCTTTAAATAACAAGAGACTCACCCAAGATAAGATAAGTTGAACGAACCCACTAGTAGGAGGAGACCCCAAACATTGAACAATCGCTAATGACCCCAATCACTAAAGAGCGAGAGACTTGAATCGTCAAGCCAATTAGGAAGCAACAATAACAACTACCCAATTTGATCAATCTGATCGACGCCCTAGTTGCTCAAGAAGTCGACAATATATCTGGAATGAGTGCCAACTTGCAAAATGATGAGCTTGACTTGGGAGAATTCCCAATCAACACCCAGCAACAACAACTAATGACCCAGTATGACCTGCAAACCAAAATGGAGCATCATAGTAGACTAGTCAAGGACATCTTAGCCAATCTAGAGGAGGAGTGAAGGTTGGCAAGGGAAGCACTACAAAGCATAGCCACCTACAACCGAGAGCAATGAGCTCAAAAGCTGAGACAAGGCATAGAAATACGTGAAGTCCAATGTGTCTTAGCTCTCGCCAATAGAGCCAGGACATGACCGAATGTTGAGAGGGAGAGAGGCTTAGAGGTTCACCTTACGCTAAGTGAGCTTCTCATGAAGCAACTCTTAGACAACACAATTGCATAGCAAAGCGAAGCAGCTCTACTGACTACACTGCTAACAGAACTAGGAATCACCTCGAACTCTAGGGAAAAAACCAAGATACCTATGGTGGTTTCTAAGCAACACGACAAATATTAGACCTCCGACAATGACCCATACAGCTTTGCGGAGTAGTTTGAGTAAGTATGTGAGGCGAATAGCCTCACAGACCTTGCTCAACACGCACAAGCTTTCAGACTTTGCCTAGGAGACAAAGGACAGATGTGATACACTAGTTGAACACAATGTCTCTTCATCAAGAGATTCTCTTAGGTGGGATACTCTAACAACCACATCGTTAGATTTATGAACGTCAATCAAAAGGACAAGGAGGATATCCAAGACTACATCACCCATGTGTGGAGTCTCTTTAAGAGAATCCCAGCCCCGCAAAGAAGAGTGACCTAGCAAATGAGCGGTCTCCACCATGTTCATAAGTGGAATCCAAAGCAAATAGCTTTACAAAGCCTTGGTGAGCAACTCAAACCTGCAAAGGAATGTGCTAGCTAGGGAAGCCATATAAAGTGGATGATCTACTCAAAGAGAGGAGCTCAAGACCCACAACTCGAGACGTCACTGTCTCTAGAACCTCAGAAAGAGCTCCGACCGCCGCTGGTGAAAGATCTAGCCAAAGCACCCAAGAATAGGGAAAGAATATCAATCGAGACTTGGAAAACATGAAGCTAGAGTTGGCTAAGCTACAAGAGATGATGAGAAGGCCCGCAAGACCTCACATGCAATGCGAACATTGCGAAGGAAACCACCTTCCAACCGAGTGCATGGATCCTAGATTCAAACCTTGTGCCAATTGTGGTAGGTTTGTCCATGATGCAATGCATTGCCGATTACCAAGGCAGTTTCCATACCCACAACCATACAATAAGACTTACTACCTAGGGAGTAGACCACCACATTATGGAAGGGGAACTCCACTAGCTCTTCCAACACCCAATGATTCAAAGCCAGTTGTCCCTATGATGGATATCAACACCACAAGGATACCTAGGCCATATGGACCCATCGTGACCCATCCATCGATGACAAGAGATGATCCAATACATTACATAGAGGAGCCAAACGAGGATGAAGCATATGTAAACCCTTACGTCTCGTATGATGACAAGGGTGATCTTGATTGATTACTCTTGTCATGAGGACTTGGTAGACGTGAAGCTAGAGTTGGCTAAGCTGCAATAGATGATGAGAAGGCCCGCACAACCTCATATGCAATGCATACATTGCAAAGGAAACCACCTTCCGATCGAGTGCATGGATCCTAGATCCAGACCCTGTGTGCCAATTACAGTAGGTTTGGCCATGATGCAATGCATTGCTGATTACCAAGGTGGTTGCCATACCCACAGCCATACAATAAGCCTTACTACCTAGAGAGCAGATGGCCACATTATGGAAGGGGAGTTGCACTAGCTCTTCCAGCACCCAATGATTCAAAGACATTTGTCCCTAGTATGGACATCAACCCCACAGGGATACCTAGACCACATGGACCCATCATGACCCATCCACCAATGAGCGATACTCCAATACATTATGTAGAGGAGCCGAACGAGGACGAAGCATATGCAAACCCTTATGTCTCGTATGATGATGAGGGTAATCCCATCTTGTTGGATTTCAAACCAATGCCAACGATGGCATTGGGAAAAGGAAGAGGTAGAGATCTAGGAGTATAGAACGAGGAACCCATCGCATGTTGAACTTGCAGTCACCCAAGACATATCTCATCTCAATGTCCTAAAAGGAAGCAAGCTAATCGAGACAAGGCTAACTTGAGATGCCCTAAATGTGGAATCACCACTTGTATGCCAATTGCCCTAGGTGGAAACCATCCACTAGTTTGGCTATCGTGTTGTCTGTACCATTGGGACTATTTGAAGTTGAAACACTTGATGGTGAAGCCACACAAATTCTACTGAATGTCATGACCCGAGCACAGGCAAAGCAGGCCAATATTTCATTACTAGGACCTAGCAACCTTGATGTAGCTTCAATAGGGAAGAAAAGCCATAAAAGAAAGAAAAAGTGTGATGAGACTAGGATTATGCTTAAGACAGATAGTGCCATCACTTTACTAGAGAGGAAGCAAGTCACAGACGTAGAAGCAAAGACATCTGCTCCTAAGACAGCAAAAAAGAAAAGTGCCTAGGTTGGAGAATATCCCGATCCAAGGTACCAATTAGAAGTGGTTGACAAGGTCAAGAAGTGGGTGAGAGAAGCCCAAGCGCACCTAAAAAAGATACAAAACCCATCATGGAAGACAATATCGATGAGCTCTGTAGTGTGAGTACACTACTCTTGCCTACTCGGTTCAAATCAAGAGATGCATCCACACCCCACGTAACACCACATAGACAGGGCCTAGACCCCACAAGTGGGCAGACTACCCAAGATCATTGGCAAAAGAGTGTAGAGCCTAACAAAAAGTAGGTAGTTGGCAACTTGCTCATGACATTGAGATCAGCCCTTGTGATCCTACCTCTAGCAGAGCTACTCAAGCAGAACCTAACACTATGGCAAGGATTGAAGCAGTAGGTAGAATGACATGACGAGCTTAGCATGACCGACTTGCCTGACCTCGATGCAGTAACGCACATACCAAGCTTAACCTTGAACTCGGTGCCTAAGTCTTTGCATGTGAATGCTTTTTGGGAAGGCACAAAGATGCATACATTCTTGCATGTCAACGCATTAGGAGATGCTACAAGAAAGGGAATTGTAGACACAAGAGCAGGAGTGAGTGTACTCAGCCATGTAGTCCTACAAGCTTGGGGTAATCCACCTATGGAAACCTCAAGGTTTAATGTCACCTTAGCTAATGGAATGAAGGTCCGCCAACCGGTTGGAGTGCTAAAAGATAGGCCCTTGAGGATAGCGGGAGTCTAGTTCTCAGTGAACTTCATAGTTATGAAGGGAGTGGTCTATGATGTCCTACTAGGCTGACCTTGGATGCAAAATGCACGAGTGATAGAAGATTGGGGAAAAGGTCTCATATTCTTAGGCAATAGATCGGAGGCTGTAAGAGTCGAGATGGACACTTGAAAGACCACTCCAGTCAACCTAGATGCCACCTCTACTATGTTGAAAGGAGACTCACAAGTCAATAAATCTTATGGTCCACTAACAAATTATATCCCTTGCCCCGAGGAGAAGAGGGATTAGATGTGTGTGCTAGCCACCATCGATCTATCGTTCTCAGATGAAGAGGAAGATTATAAACAGGCTGCTAGGGCAGTCTTGGTGAGTCCCAAAAAGTCACATCATCTTAGTTGCCACCAAAGAATAGGGTCCCACCATCAGTACTACTCTGCATGATGGCTAAGAACTCTAATAATTGACCAATACCAAGGGACCTACCACACGAGCCTCCAATGCCTAGAACCACACGTAAATGTAAGAATAGCCACCATCACTGAGATTGAGGAAGAGGATGAGGAAGTAGTGGCACATGACTACCTATGCACATTAGTGAGACTGCCCAAAAGACACATGTCTTTTATGTAGTCATTGATGAGGGAGCTGACTATAACATCCTTACGCATGATCATCGAACCCTGATTGGTTAGTCCCAACTGCAACCTACCAACATTAAGCTCAACCCATTTAGAGGACACTCCTACTCACTACTGGAAAAGTGCAAAATAGCAATCTCTATCGAGACTGAAAGCCTACCTATGATCTTCTATGTGATGCCTAACACCAAGGCCATTGGTAAGAAATCACTACTAGGAGACATGCATTCAAGAAACAAGCACACTGCAATGTCAACTATGACTCGCAGCACATTCACCTTGCCATTGGCAATGTTCGAATATAGTGATGGCTTTCAGCAAGGGTAGCACATCTCCATCAAAGCATGCAATGCCACTGGTGGAGGAACCTAATGCAAGGTCTAAGGAGGGGGGTCATAACTTGTCTCATCCTGCCAAGACAAGTCGGCTACAACCTAAAGGAGACACATCCAAGACCACTTAGCAGAAGCTCAAATGGGTGTCCAAATGACCAATCGTAGCCACCTAGAAGCCAATCCTCATGAACCCGTGACCACAGAATATCATGTCCTAGGCCTAGGAGGCAAAGCTGGCACTATGGAAGTATATGAACAGTCAAGCCACGATGGGTATCCAAAGACCTATTGCACGCTCATCAAGGCTACTATGAAGGCAACAACTAGATTTGGTTGCCCAAGACTAGGAACGATATGTATGCTCCTCAATTCAAGTCCTCTAGCCCATCTCTATAAAGCGGTGAGCCAACTAGGGATGAGAAATCCATTGCCTCAAAAAGCACCAAATTCATAGAACCTCACAAATTCTATCAACCAAAGCTACAACCAGCTGGCCCTAGGCCAACTCAACCAAACACTTCCAGTGTCCCAACTGCTCCACAAGCCAAGAGCAATACATCAATCAAGCCCGTAGGACCAATCTATCGCATAGGTGGTCGACAAACACCCCATTGAACCACCCATGAGGTAAGCATCAGTAGTTGAGCTATCCAACTCAACCAAACCCTAAACCCCCCCCCCCATAGGCCTTAGACCCTCCTATAAGTGTAAATCCATCCTTATGTTGCCCATGGAACTAGCTGTGAATATGGGGGATGACTTAGTCACCTGCATCAGATTCTTAGATGCCACATTCACCACACTAGCCAAGAACTATGAATGACTATACTTAGGCCTCCTTGATGAGACATTAGCAATGGAAGTGCGCTCCTTGCCATGCACTTGGGAGGACTATGAGTTCATGTTTGTCAAGATTCCTGAGGTAGCCAATGAATTGATTGACAATGAGATCTCTCGAGAGCAAGCTTGCACACAATGGCTGATCACATCATATTGCAGGAGAAAAGTCTCTCAACAGGCCAAGAGCTAGAATAGCTGACAAAGCTAGTCAACTTTAACTCTTCCTTTCTGTGAAAATGGTATGCTTTGCACCTCCAATGGGAAGAAGAGGGCTACCAAATCATGACCAATGTTGAGCAGAGACATGCAATCAAAATTGCTAAGTATGACCCTACCTATATGGCTCATACCTCATTCAAAGTATTGGCCATCACGTGCAAACAACCTTTAGAGGAATATGTCATGGCCCATCCGTATTTTGATCGAATCCTGACCGAGGAAGAACTACATATTGCTAGTATGATGAACTCTAGTGACTTCCTCATTAATGTCCTGGCCTACATTACACACGTAGGCATTAAACCTCATGACATGGAATATCATGCCCACTTAGAGTATAACCCAAACTTTTACAATTAGCTCATGACAAAGTAAAGCACAGCAAGCATGCACTTAAATGTCCTTAACCCTTCATCCTCCAATCCTAGAAAGGATTTTCTTCATTCTCGAGGGGGAGGGGGTAAGATGGAAAAGAAAACATGATGTGAACTTCAAAACTTCAAACCAAATTTCAAAAGCAAAAAAAAGGGGGTTAATAAAGGAAACTTGTACTTCAAGAAAAAAATTTATGGAATTCGTGATTGGAATGTGTGGATTGCTTGAAGTCTAAAAAGTTTGCATTTCTTATTGAAACAATTGCACTATTCCATAATGTTCGATCTTAAACTTTTTCTTTTTTACAAAAAGTACTCTCAAAGGAGCAAATTGTAAGATGTTGGGCCATAATAGGAACTCGAGATGGTATGCCAACTTCCATTCTCAGAGGAAGAGAACAACATACTGATTGGCCCATTGAAACACAAGTCTACCACCAACTAAAGTACCGCAACATCAACAATTTAAGAGAGTTGGTGAACAAGGAAGGTGCGATTGGACAAATAGTCGACTAGTGCAATCTCCATAAATACATGGAGAAGGTTGGCCAAAAAATCGACCACGGCAAATGCATAGAATTCCTAAGAACTTTCAATGAAAGAAAGAACATTAACACGGTGGCCATCAAGCACCCCACCATTCGCTTACAGGTTAAAATGGTCCACGTCCTTTTCTCAAGCCAGAGGTATAATGCTCTCTTGAATAAAATAGGTGTACCATTGCTGAAGAGTCTTGCATCCAAATCCTTAGATAAGGAAAATTCAAATGCCTACATTCGAAAGACAATACAGGCATCGGCAAAGGTACTGGCCACAGCACCAAGGGTGACAGAAAATGAGTCTCTGACTACCATAGCAGAGTCGCAGAGGAAACAACTTGCCTCCAAGGCTTCGACTATAGGCTTTGGAGAAACTGCCATCATTTGGGAAGCTCTGGGGGAGGTAGAAAGAGAAGTAGTAGAGAAGACCCTAGAGCCATCACCAATACGAGAAGAGCATCGCTCTCCCACCCCAGCAAGCCCAACCATCTCACTTTTAGCAACATGAGAACAAGGGGAAGACGAAGTCCACAAGGAACAACATGATAACGTGGAGAGAGTTACTAATAAAAAGATGATGACCAACATCTCAATAGCTCAAGTCAAGGGGAGAGAAAAAGATCACTCTCAAAATCCCCATAAGAAGAACTCGGTCCATCTCCAAAGGAAACATAGCTCTGTTACAAAGGGTGGAGGAGGAATCAAAGAGACTAGAAGAAGAGCGCAAGAAAACGCCAGAAGAGGGAGGAAGAATGACTAAGACAACAGGAGAAAGAGGAGATTGCTCTAACAAAAATGGAATCAAAGATTTAGCCTACAAGAAGCTGGCACATTCCAAGAGTGAACGCCTCTTGTGGAAAGCAAAGTTGTGGTTGTCAAGACATGATGGCAGGAGCAACAACGTGCATCCTTGAGCACATTGAATGCCACATAGTGGAAAGGAGAAGAGACATTGGAATAACTAAAAAGAAAACTAGAGCTAATAAGGAGGGCGTTGTAACATGGATTCCAAGCCACGACACCTAAGCCTAACACTAGCTTAGGAGTAGAGGAGCAACATGCTCCCCTAATCTCAATTGGCTGAACCTCACAGGAACTCTCCTTGCTAGGGCTTGGGGAGCCAAAACAGCAAATGCAGTCATCTCAACAAGAGCCCCTGGAGCTGGTCCAAGAAGAAGGGCCTGATTCTAAATCAGATCAACAAAAGAAAGAACAAGTGCAAGAACCAAGCCCCCTCCATGGCCACAACAAGTACAATCAAAATAGCAAAGGGCTCCATGCCGAGCCATGCATTCCTTGGCAAATCTCTTAGGTCCCCTCGAAATGTAACTATTGTAGATCATCGGGATGATGTCTAGCGTGCTCCCTCCCAATGCATCTCGAAAAGGAAAAAAGATAAAGAAAAATAAAAATAAAAGAGAAAAAAAATAAAAGTACCACACAAACCAAAAGGAAAGGAACAACAAGCTTTTTCATGTGTATCAGAGTGCCACAAACACTGCACCTACTAGGGGTCCTGAAGTTAGGCATGTCCGGTGGCCTTGGTTAGCCAACTCCTAAAGTTAGGCACATCACACCTAGGGAGTTTATGCTTATATGGTTAGACCTATCTCCCTAAGTCACACCCATAGCACCTCCCTTGTACACAAATTGGGTTCTCAAGTGTGGAACAACACCACAAGCTTCCCTGAGGTTCGCGACCCAACTCCTAGTTTCACTAGCATGGACACCATGCAGCACTGCACAATAAGGTAGGCACACCCCTAGGTATTGCACTTCCTTTTCCTTTTTCAAGTATACTCAACAATGGTGATCAACCAATCAATATCAAAGGCCCCCACTACCCAATCAAATCTATTCTCGCCCTCCACAATCTATCATCCAATTTTGATGCTTCTTCTCCCTATCCAAACTCCATAAAGCCCCATCACCAACCCACATGTTCAACCACCCAAGCCCTCATCAACAGTTGCAACAAGTGCCATGGAATTGGCACTTGGCTAGGAGGGGGTAATGTTAACCCCAATGCCAAGAAAGTAAAAAGAAAATTAAAAAGATGCAGGGAAAAGTGGAAAATGGCGGCCCCAGCTGAAGAAATGGGAGAAAAAAAGGTCAAGAGTGCAAGGACAACCTTAAAGTTCAAGGCAAGTGCAAAAGAGAAAAGACGCATTTTAAATATAAAAGTACGCTCTAAATCCATGTAAAAGAAGTGCTAGGCTCCCTCCTATGCAATTTGCAAATGTAGACGGCAAGCGTGGGTGGAGGCACAATGCAAATAGGAAGGAAATAGAAAAAGAGGATCTAAGCTAAGATGGCCAATCATGTAAAAAGGGATGGGTGTCCAAAGGGGATTAGGGTTAGGGTTTTGTATAAAAGGCAAAAAATGAATGAAGAAGCTCATTCTTGTGTGTGACCAAAACTAGCTCTCCTCTTCTCTTCTTCTTGTTGTTCTTGCTTGCTTGAGCTTGTGCTTGAGAGAGGGAGTGTGAGGGAGTGAGGGACCGTGGTGGAGAAGCTCTCCATCTTCTCCTCTCTTCTTTTTCTTTTCTTCTCTTCTCGTCTCCTCCTGTGCGGCAATGGAGCATGGAGCTTAGAGCTTGAGGATCGAGCTTGCTTGAGCTTGCACCTTGGATCGTGGAGCTATCGGAGTGCTTGAGATAGGGAGGAGGCAACTTGATCGAGTATGTCCAGTGGCCTTGGTCAGCCAGCCATACGCTCATAGGTGTGAGTGTGTATGGCTATGTGAGAGGTATCCATTGCACTTGGGTTGAAATTCTTGAAGCAATAAGCAGGTCCATGGGTCTTGGCGGTTGAGCAAAAGCTCCCAACATCCATCTATCTCTCTCTATTTTCTTTAGTTCTCTCTCTACATCTTTACCTCTATCTCTATTTCTCTTTTTACCTCCCCCTCTATCTCTCTACCTCTATCCCTTTCCCTTTCCCTCTCTCTCTATCGATTTTTCTATTTTTATCTCTATCTCTCTCTCTCTACTTTTATCTCTCATTCCCTCTCTTTCAATCTCTATCCCTCCCTCCCTCTCTATCTTTATCCCTTTCCCTCTCTCTCTATCCCTTTTTCTCTCTCTATTTCTCTCTTCCTCCCTCCCTATCTCCTTCTACCTCTCCCTCTCTCTCTCTCTATCTCTATTCCTTCCCTCCCCCTCTTCCTTTTCCTCTTTTTACCTCTCCCTCTCTATCTCTATCACATTTGCTCTCCCTCTCCCTCTCTCTATTTATCTCTCCTTTTTCCTCTCCCTGTATCCCTCTCTCTCTATTTTCTTTATTTCTCTCTCTTTATATATTTTTCTCTCTCTTGTCACTCTCTCTATTCTCCCCTATTTTCTATATTTCTCTCTCCTTCTCTATCTTCCTCTCTCTATTTCTCTCCTCCTCTATATCCCTCCCTCTCTGTCCATTTTCCTCTCTCTCTCTCTCTCTCTCTCTCTCTCTCTCTCTCTCTCTCTCTCTCTCTCTCTCTCTCTCTCTCTCTCTCTCTCTCTCTCTCTCTCTCTCTCTCATCTCTTTCTATTTATGTCTCCCTTCCTCTCTTTAATTCTCTCCCTTCCTTCCTCCCCTCCCCCTTCTCTTTCTCTCTCTATATTTATTTATTTCTCTCTCTCTCTCTCTCTCTCTCTCTCTCTCTCTCTCTCTCTCTCTCTCTCTCTCTCTCTCTCTCTCTCTCTCTCTCCCCACACACACACATGGATGTATGTATGTATGTATGTATGTGCATCCCTTCATTAACAAAAGCAAAGAGAGAAGAGAGAATGCACTTACCTCAAAGCTCAAAGAAGAATCTCTTCAAGATCTTATTCTTCTTCTCCTTCACGACTTCGCTCCTTCTCTACTTCTTCTTCTTCTTCTTCTCCTTCACAATCATCTTCTCCTTCTTCACAGATGGCAATGGTGGCCTCTCTCTCTCTCTCTCTCTCTCTCTCTCTCTCTCTCTCTCTCTCTCTCTCTCTCTCTCTCTCTCTCTCTCTCTCTCTCTCTCTCTCTCTCTCTATGTTGGGTTCTCTAACCCACTCATCATCAACCATCAATAGTATGCCCTTGTTTCCCAACATCTCTTATCTCTACCCTCTTACCATATGCCTTCTCTACTCAATGGTTCCCTTCCTACTATCCCTGCCCTCCATCCTCTATAACACGTATTGGTGGCATTCATTGTAACATACATGCTGCTTAATGCGAAAGGTAATGCTTGGTAGTTATCCAAGATCTATCCCAAGAACCACCGTTTGCACTCCATAAGAATAATCAAACTTTGGTTTGATTGGGTAGACCTTGTCCTCGCACAATGAAACATTAGCCTCGACCCACGAGGATCGACTTGAAAGTTCCTAAAGACCTAACAGTTCTAGGAGCATTCTAGCACAATCCTCCAAGACTAAGAGTAGGTCAATCTCTACACTTGGTTCATAGTGAGTGACAGATGAGGGAGAGTTGAACTCTATCCCTCTATCTGTAAGGAAAAATCTAATTTCTATTCCCCTAAAATAGCACATGACCAAGATCTAAGACAAAACCCTAGGAACGTCATTATCTAGCTCTTGTCCTAAAAATTTTATGTTAGAAAAGTACCGAACTTATTGATAATTTTCCTTTAGGGAAAGATGATCACTCACTTTCCATTC
This sequence comes from Lygodium microphyllum, assembly GCF_053477565.2. NCBI lineage: Eukaryota > Viridiplantae > Streptophyta > Polypodiopsida > Schizaeales > Lygodiaceae > Lygodium > Lygodium microphyllum. Next base: position 18,143,876 of record NC_141151.1, read on the forward strand.
ACACATGATGTTCTTTAGTTTTGTAAATACACTATTTAATATTTAAAAGCGGCTTCCTTAATTATTCCTTAATACTGCGTTCATTTCATAGCTTCGTGAACCATAACATAAAATAATGAAGATAGTCTTTTCAAAACATTTGTATAATTAATTAGTGATTTTTATATATTATTAATCAATCATTTTTACATTGGATTCTTTCTCATATAGCTACATACAAAAGTTTTATGTATTCTTCAATAATGATAACCAGCCCATAATTTCTAAGCTCTCAATGCTCCTTGCATTGTACTCACGTGGATTCTTTCTCCATCGTAGGACCAACTATGACCTTTTTTATAAGATCCCCTTGGTTACATGTTACCATAAAAGAAAACCTTCTGTACAAGACCTTTCTACCTAGATGCTGGTCACAAAAGCTATTGTAGGTGGAACAAAATCAGGTCAAATTGTGTTGGGGTTAAAGGCTCCTCCGCCTAGCCGCTCATGTATTACTACACTGACAGTACTGGCCACTGCACACTACAGGTAGCGGGTGCCCATCACTGTCACTTATTGTTTATTCTTTTAGTGACAGTTTGAATAAAGGAAGGCCTGGCCACACATTGTGGTTGTTGGAGTTCCCATTTCTTGTCTCTCTCTTTCTTGCTCTTGCTCTCCCGCCATAACTCTCATGTGCAAGCTTCGATCCTTCTCTCCTTTCAACTGGTATCTGAACAGATCCTTCGTGAGCACTTCCCGGCCTTCCCTAGCATCTACATGAGGTATGAGAGCTTGTTTCTCACTCAGTTCTCAACCATTCTTTGACATGAACAGCAGGGTTTCATGAAGAGGCAGCCATAACTACCATCATTGAAGCTTGTTCTCTTCACCTCTTGCTTGGACTTGTCCTAGGCTTGTGTAGACCTATTGTAGTCCTTCATTGGGCTCTTGCTTATCCCGTACCCACCTTGATTTGACCCCTCAAGTACAACAACATGCTCACGTTTTATTTGCGCCTGTTTACAAAAATGGCTCAAAAATCACTCTTTTTGTCATATCTTAGGCATTCGGAACCCGATTCAGGCAAGGTAAGAGTCTAAGTTGGGGTTTTGGCATGCTCCAAACACGATGGTGATATTGAATTTGCCAAATTCTGATGATAAAATATTCTGCAATAAATTTCAGATCTGAGACAACATATATTTGTATGCATATGGCTTATGTGATGCTTCTACTGATGTCTATTGATACCGGATCACTTGTGGATGTAATGTCTATTATGTGAGACACATTTGGAGCTGATATAGCTCAATCATTGATTTTTTTGAACAGTCCTAGATCTGGCCAAAACAAGGCAGCACTTATCTCTTGAAGTCTATGCTTACCGAGATTGATCACTTGATGCATATTGATGCTCGGATGATGTCTACATGTATGGAGATGCTATGTTAATGGATTGGCATCATTTTGGTACTGATTTGAGGCCTGAAATACTCAGTATGGAGCAGTGAATGTTTGTTGTAAACAGTTGGGCTGAAGCTATTCTACTCATATATGCTTATGCCTATGCAATTCGGGTCATGTCTTGGAGATGTACATTGATGTATTGACCATCAGGTATTGGAAAAGAGTTCGACATTGCGTCTTAATCATTGGTTGAGCTTGAGCTCCACTTTTCATAGCATTTGGATATTTATCTTGGATGTATCTTGGGACTTATCAGTCTATGCTTGATCGCTTTGGACATGCACTTATGCTCATGTCACCTACCTACGTCAGTTACATTGTTTGAGCTTGGATGCTATTGGAGCTTTGCTTGGGCTTGACATTCGATTTTCTGGAGTATATTTTGGAGATTTATTGGCTTGCCAGAGTTTATTTTGGGATATACTTGATGTCTATGAATGCTATATATGGATGTCACATTGCCTCCATGTCCGGGATGTCTCATTGATGCTTGATCTTGGGCACTTGTCACTGGTGCTTGTACATGCTTTGTTCGAACTTTGTTGCTTGATATTTATAGCCTTTGTGCTAGTGGGAGCGTCTTTGGATGCTTGACAAACATTGAGTAGGCAGTCTATGCTATTTGAGCTTTGAAGACTATTTGGACTTTCTTACCCTTTGGAATGATGCATGGTTCATATGTCTTGGTTCCTTCCGATGCTTATGACCTGACTCTTTGACTTGGGTCCCTTTCCTTGTGAGCTGACACCTACTTTGTGTCAAGTCTTGGTAGTGGCAGGCATACTTTGCTCTGTTGATTGGGGGCTGTGCCTACTCACTAGAGCAGATATTTCATGACATGTTCAGGTGTTGGATTCATGCTTATCGATTGTCATATGCATATGTTATACCTGCATGATGTTGGTTATGGTCTTGGAAGTATATGATTGACTTGGGATCCGCTTCTGGCACAGTTAGCTCTCATTTACTGAAATCTGTCATTTATTACAGCAAGCAGAAATCTGTAGATTTTAAGCACTTCTCTGAGAGTAATGCTTACTATTTGATGTTATCTTGGTCATACGTGGTGGACAGGTGCTTCTCTTGGTAAAATCCACTCTTTCAGCTAGTTTTAGTATAGTTTTAGTACATTTTTTGCTAATTATAGCAACCTGTAATTTTGCCTTTTTGCATTGATTTGGGACAGTATGGCTAGTCATCTGAAAGACATAGCTCTCTTTAACATTTCCAAGTTGGATGGTACCAACTATGGGTATTGGAAGTCCCAAATATGGCAGGTTTTGGTGCAGAAGTTGCAAATTAAACCCTTGTGTTTCAAGGGTGTCAAACCAAAGGATATGGATGATGATGTTTGGATGGAAGTTGATGAGCTATGCAAGTCTACCATTATTTTATCACTCTCAGAAGAGGTCCATCATAATGTTGTTGAAGATGAGAGTCAGAGTGCATGTCACTTATGGGAGAAAATTCAAGAGCTTTATGCGCAATAGAGTCCTATGTCACAGATGTATTGGTTGAAGTAGTTAATGGACCTTCGCATGAAGGAGGGGTTATCCTTATCATCTCATTTCAGTCAGTTTCATGCTATCATGAAGAATCTGTTGTCACAAGGTATTGAGTTCAAAGACAACTTGCACGTGTTGTTTCTGCTTGGCACCTTGCCTGAATCATGGGATGTCTTCCGTACTGCCATATGCACGAACAAGCTTGATGGGCTGAAAATCAAAGATGTTGAGAGTGCTTTATTGACTAAGGAAATCAATAGGAGAAACAATGATACTTCTTGCTCTTCTTATGCATTGACCGTTAGAGGTGGCAGACATGGCAGGCATGATAATGATCATAAGAGCAAGGACTCTCAAAAGTCCAGGGCCAAGTCACATGGTCGCAATAAGTCTCATGGATGGAAGTCTGATCTTATCTGTCATTATTGTGGGAAAGCAGGACATATTAGGCCACAGTGCCATAAAATGCGCGATGATAAGCACAAGGAAAAGGGAAAAGAAAAAGTGCAGGAAAAGTCTTCTGAGTGCAGTATTGTACCTGCAAAGCCCAGTGTAAAGATAGAAGAGGTTAATGTCATGCATGATGCCACCGATTCAAATGATGATTACATACTTGCAGCTTCTTCATGCGATGCCTTACAGACTTCTGAGATACATTCTATGTATGCCAATGTTGGATCTTGGATTCAGGTGCGTCCTTTCATGTCACACCCTGTCGAGATTGGTTTCATACCTATTGTACCATGTTTGGTTCTGTGTGTCTTGGTGATGACAGGTCTCTTGATATTGTGGGCATTGGAGATGTTCGACTGCACTTTCCTTCTGGCAGCTCTTTTGTTTTACATGGTGTACGCCATGTCCCTGCGTTGACACACAGCCTTATGTCAGCTGGAAAGCTTGATGATACAGGGTATTTTGTGTCTTTTGGAAACTCTGCATGGAAGATTACTCATGGTAGGCTTGTACTTGCAAGAGATGCCAAGTCTGGCAGCCTCTATCCCTTACTTGTATCTGGAGCTACATTGGATCATGTTTTGTCTGTGGGTACTATTCCCCATGTATCCCTTTGGCATGCTCGTTTGGGGCATATGTCTCTTAAAGGAATGAAAATGCTCCGTGCTTTGCAGTATCTTCTACCTTTTGACTCTTCGCATTTTGATTCTTGTGATCATTGTTTGTATGGCAGGCAGACTAGAAATACGCATAAAAAGTCTGGTAAGAAATGCATGGGTAAGCCCTTGGCTCTTGTGCACTCAGATGTATGTGGATCCATGCCCTGTTAGTCCCTTGGTGGGGCAAAGTACTTTGTTACTTTCATAGATGATTACTCACGTAAGGTTTGGGCTTATCCCATAAAGAGAAAATTTGATGTCTTAGACACATTTTAGCATTGGCTTGCATTGGCAAAAAACCTGTCTGGAAAAAGGCTAAAATTCCTAAGATCAGATAATGGGGGTGAGTATGCATCACATGCTTTTGAGTAGTTTTGTGATGAGTAGGGTATTAAGCATCAGATGACCGCCCCTTACACCCCACCCCAAAATGGTATGGCTAAATGCATGAATAGGACCATTCACGAAAGGGTCCATAGCATGCTTAGCCAAGCTGGCTTACTGTAGCACTTTTGGGCTGAGCAGTTACTACCGTAGTACATCTCATTAACAGGTCGCCTAGCAGTGGCATTGACTTTCAGGTTGCATAGGAGGTATGGGTAGGCAAACTCCCCTCTTATGATCATTTGTGTGTCTTTGGCTGTGAGGCATTCTGCCATGTGCCCAAGGACAAACACAATAAGCTGGATCCTAAGAGTGTCAAATGCATTTTCATTAGCTATGGAGATGCAAGAGAGATGGGTTACCGTCTATGGGATCCGCATGCACGGAAAGTGATCTGTAGCCATGACGTCATCTTTCATGATAACAAAATGCATATGTAGCCTGAAAAAGTGATTGAGGTATGTAGAGTTATCTTTCAAGAGGAGCCACCTGCTCCCGTTCAGCCCACGGCCAGCTAGAGAGCATGCAACATCACTTGATGCTCATGGCCCTGATGTTAGACACAATGTTGGTCAGGTAGCAGAGCCTAGGTTGAGACGTTCTACTAGAAATAGACGACCTCATGAACCGTTTTGCGCCCTCTATGGATTATGTACTGGTTATAGATGCAGGAGAACCTCTTACTTATGATGAGGCTATGCACAAGGGTGATTGTCACTCTTGGGAGAGGGCTATGTAGTCTGAGCTTAACCCATTGCATAAGAATAAGACTTGGGATTTGGTTTCCTTGCCTCAGGGTAAGAAGGCTTTGCCATGCAAGTGGGTGTACAAGCTAAAAAGTACCCCTGGACACCCCAGCCGACATACAAGGCTCGATTGGTTGCTAAGGGTTTTAAGTAGGAGCATGGTGTTGACTTTGATGAAGTCTTGTCTCATGTGGTCAAGATGGCCACCCTACGCTTAGTCTTAGCCGTGGTTGCACAACTTGACCTGGACTTGTACCAGATGAATGTCAAGACGGCTTTTCTACATGGAGACTTGCATGATGAGATTTACATGGAGCAGCCTAAGGGCTTTGCAGACCCTGGCAGGAAACACCTAGTGTGCAAGCTAAAGAAGAGTCTATATGGCTTAAGAAAGGCACCTAGGGAATGGTACCATAAGTTTGATGCATTCATGCAGTCACAGGACTATAGCCGCAGTGCTATGGATCCGTGCTTGTACACGAAGAAAGCCCGTGATGGTTCTTTACTGATTTTGGTACTCTATGTGGATGACATGCTTTTAGTAGGGATAGCTCATGAGGAGCTCGACGCTCTTAAGGCTCAGTTCAAGAAGAGCTTTGAGATGAACGATCTGGGACAGGTCTCTCATATACTTGGTATGCGCATCACGTGCGATAGATCTCAGGGACTCCTCTATCTGTCACAGAGGGAGTACGTACATAAAGTCCTTGAGCACTTCTGCATGCTGGATGTTAAGCCTATTGGATGTCCATTACCTTCTCATGTAAAGGTTTCACAGGCCGATTGTCCATAGACAGATGAGCAAAGGGCCAAGATGGCCAAGATTCCCTATGCATCAGCCGTGAGCAGTCTTATATATGCCATGATAGCCACTTGTCCAAATATTGCTTTTGCAGTTGAGGTATATGGCTACACCTGGCAAGAAACATTGGGATGCCGTGAAGGGTATCGTGGGGTACCTAAAAGGCACAATAGATATGTGTCTTTGTTATGGCAGCCAAGATATAGGAGTCGTGGGGTACACTGACTCTGATCGCCACAGAGTGGCTATTTAGTTAGGCCGTTTGATTGCAGACCTTGGTATAATAGATGCTATGCGTACACTGCATTTGGATTCTATGAGTGCCATCTAGTCTTCCATGCAAAGACAAAACATATTGAGGTGAGGTATCACTTCATTCGCGAGGTCATTGAGGACATGTCTATTGACCTTGTCAAGATTCCAACTGACCAGAATCATGCAGACTTGCTCACGAAGAGCCTCACTACAAGCGCTTTGCCTTCCTTAGGAGATTGATGGGCATTGGATGAGATGACATCTTTTTTCTCATCCTGCTATACATGTGTACATGTTGTACTGTCTTTCATTTTTTCTCTCTCTCACTGCGGCACATTCGTCTTTAAGTAGGAGGTTGTTGGGGATAAAGGCTCCTTCGCCTAGCTGCCCATGTATTACTACACTGACAGTACCCGCCACTGCACACTGTAGGTGGTGGGCACCCATCACAGTCACTTATTCTTTATTATTTTAGTGACAGTTTGAATAAAGGAAGGCCCGACCACACATTATGGTTGTTGGAGTTCCCATTTCTTGTCTCTCTCTTTCTTGCTCTTGCTCTCCCACCATAGCTCTCACGTGCAAGCTTCGATCCTTCTCACCTTTCAAATTGAGCCCTAATAGTTGCCCTCAGGGGAGCGTAAATTGCTTAATCATGCCCATCATTTGGGCAAAAGAAAAAAGTTTCTATAAATTGCTGGATGTATTTTGCAAATAAATTACAATTCCAAGGCAGTAACCAATCATTCCTTCTCAAAGAGTATTTTATTGTTTTAATGAGAAAGAAGGTTTATATTTTTTATATGATTACACTTTTCTACCTTAGCAATCACATTAATCCAAGTAGATTTTTTACTATTTAATCTTTTGATAAAATTTACAATGCACCTTTAGCTAGAATTACATGATTTTACCATTATGTATACTTTGTCATGTGTAGGTAATCTTGGACTTTTTGTTTGATCTATCTATTATATACGAGTTGGATAAAAATTGCAGGCTATTTAGGACACAATAGATTAACTAGTGATGGTCAAAACCATGCATCCACTTGTCGGTACGAGTCTACTCAACTTTTATCGGCAATCCATGATCCTATGGCCTTAGGTGTAGTGTGGAGTTATGAGGACCATAAAGTTATGATTTATTGACCAAGAGGTTTACGAAATTAAGAATAACATCGATATGACTTTGTATACATATGAACCTTAAAATAAGGGTTTGAAAGAGATGAATTATGATAGTTATTTGTATTTTAAAAAATAATTTATGACTGATATCCATATGGCTACCTCTTTTTCATCACAACCTTCAAATAAAGTTTAGTTATTGGTTAATGAAACATAGTCTAATATTTAATCTACTTACATTTAACAGGTTTAATGAGTAAATATTAGATATGAACTATTGAAACATAATTTAATATTTAATCTAATCATCAACTCTTATGTTTAATGGATGCATTAATCTTAGGTGTACGAATTCTATGTCTTTTACCTAATCGATTGGACATTAAATTTATGGATGTGTGTGTGTGTGTGTGTGTGTGTGTGTGTGTGCGCGCGCGCGCGTGCACGTGTGCATGTGTGTGTGCGTGTGTGTGTGTGCGTGCACGTGCATGTGTAGGTGTGCGTGCGTGCGTGTGTGCACGGGGGTGCGAGCGTGCATGTGTGCACGCGCTCGCGCGGTGAGGTTTAAAGAGTTTTTTTCTTTATTTGGTTTCTTTCCTAATTAAAAAAAGTGTAGATAAATAATTATTAAAAATACATGGTTATGCATATTTGATATATTGGTACCATTTGCCATATTCACTCTTACGTTAAAAGTTATTAACCCGAAGGGTCCGCCACCACTGGGAAGTTATTGCTTCATGCGATGGTCCCACCACTCTTATATTAAGGGCTATTGATGAACGGCTGCCACCACTGGGAAGTTCTTGCTTCATGTAATGGTCCCACAACTCTTACATTAAGGGTTATTAACGAAGGGCCCACCACTGGGAAGTTCTTGCTTCATGCAATGGTCCCACCACATCATAGGGTTCTTTGTTGTTGGATGGTCCCGCCATGTGAAGATTTTTGCATGGGGACATCATAGATTAGGAAAAGAAAATGACCGATAAAAGAAAAAAAATGGATTAGAGAAGTTGAATTGATTGCATTGGGATGTGCATTACGATCGGCAGGCCTTGGGATGATGCACTAAGAGCTAAGTCTTCACCCTCTCACTTCACATTCTTACTGTCTTTATTTTTTATTCACTACTCTCGCGATGGCATAGATTTGTTGTTGTTTGCCTCCCCTACCATCTCTTCACGAGCTGTCCTTTATTTATAGGTGAAGGTGGGATCACTTATGTGTGTCATGGGAATATTGAGGTGTCAAGTGGTGGTAAGGGGAGAGGTTATATTTTGGGAGGATTTTATGTGTTGTGTGACTAGAATTTTTCAGATCTGCCATCTTGATATTTTTAAGAGAATGGGTGTGTTAGCTCAATGAGAAAATTACTCGAGTAATAAATTCAAGGGAAAGAAAAAGAGCTATTGGATTTTCTACTTTTTCAATTAAAAAATATAAACAAGGGTTGATATATTAGTTAAAGGGGGAAGGAAGTCCTAAAAATATCCAAGTCATTTGTAAATATTTCTTTTTATTGACGAGGAGAAGAAGGCATGTTGGATTTTATTGAATTTTTTAAATCCAAAAATCTATAGGGAGAGGGTTTACTTATGTTTGGAAGGGGGTAAGTATCAATTTTCCCTTTATTCTTCTTTTTCATGAGAGGCAAGGTTGACTTCATCTTTCCATGGATGCCGTGAATCCATTCGAACTCCCCTTGAGTTCTCACAATGTGTAGCTAGTAATCCTTATGGACTACAACATTCTACCATGGCTTTCTATGAAGAAAGAATACATGATCCTTAGCTTGCTCATACTCGGGTGCTATAAAGTCAAAAATATGGATGTCTATCTCCATCCATTAGTTGACAAGCTTAAGATATTGTGGGAGGAGGAATTACTATGGAAGACATGAGCAAGCATATTAAGAGGTGGTTCATTAATATACAAGCCATTCTTATGTGGACCATGCATGACTTTCTGGGTTTTCAGGATTGCTCACGTAAATGAGCTTTCATTCTCATTGTTGTAATCTAATATTGCACATGTATGTTTGTGTTGACTAGATATAGATGCTGTGGTAGGCTTGGTCACCTCAAGTTATCGTGCATCTCCAATGTGTGGGACCAAAGTTGGACTCTTGAAGGGCAGGATGATGAAGAAGATGGTTTATTAGGGGCATAATGCATTCTTGCCAAAGAGCCATGACTTGAGAGAAGGATTCCTTGGATAACCCCCTACATGAATGAATACCCAAAGCTAGTATGAGTGGAAGATGGTCCATGAAGAGTCGCTTCCAAGCAAAATGCGATAGCTCTTAGTATTCTATGAGTTGCCACCCATTTATAGATCAACCATTTGTTATATCCCATGCACATTTTCAAAAATATTGGCAACTTATTGTGGGACCATATCATGGGAAAGAGAGACACTCTAGAGGCCATGATGGACTTAAAGGAGATAGGTAAGATGGAGGCGTATTGGCCACCAACAAGCTCTAATAATCATGTACAACTACCTTGTGCTCCATGGGTTCCATCCACTCAGGAGGAGCAAATGGTGAAGCAAATTATTAGGTTTATATGCATGCTAATGGATATGGTGAGTACTCTAAGGTCTACATTTGCTAAAGATAACCAACTAACATGACTAAAATTTCATGATTGACACAATATATGCTAGGTTTGTCTCAGCCTTGATAGTAATTAACTTAAGTATTATCAATATTTTTTATTTTACATCGGTCTATAGTATATAATACATTAAATTTCTAGCAATTCATACTACCAATCCACGATCACAGGTTATCTCACTTTAGATATACATTCAATGATTTATAAGTCGTTGAACTTGGTGCAATGGATCTCATAGAAGGCAATAAGAAAATCCTCAATTGAATCCACAAGGCAAGGAGTAGTGACAACAGTCTGTCTCTTTGAAAAGTATTTACCCACAAACATGCTCACGATACAGACTCGCTTCTTAATACATCTTTTGGATGAAGTAGAGATTGCAGGATCGGTCTATACCTTATGGATGTTCTTGTCAGAGCGCTTCGAAGCGCTTCATGAAAACCTTGAAAGGCTTTGTGTGACAACAAGCTCGTCCAAAATGTAGTATGTTTGAAGGTTGGCTAGTGTCAGAAACATAGGTATATATTTTGAAGTGGTCGCCTACAATGGATAAAGGATAATGTGGATGCTAAAAGATGATGACAGACTAACATGAGATGTGGTAATTTAAAATGGAATAGAGAAGAGAATGGATGGAGCCATGGGGGAGAAAGTTGATCATTTTTGTATGTTGCACCATGCATCCATGGAGAAGTGAGTAGGTACGAGCATGCTAGAATAGAACGAAAGGCAACACAATCAAAACTTTAACGTAGTATACATCAGCAACCTATTCGATATCTTGAGGGCATGGAGAAGTTGTAGTGGTTCATGCTTGTGAGATGGTTGCATGATGCCTTAACAATAGCTTCATGCTAAGGAGAGGAAGTCTCTCGGGGAGGTGCATGCTTTTGTGTTTTTGTATCTAACAACTATATGCAACAACTAATCTAGGCATTTCAATGTACAATACAAAGTCTATATCATAGCATAGTCATATGGGCAACATTGTTTAATAGAGTGCATTAAGAAATTGTACTCGATGATGCACTGTGGTATCATGGCGAAATCTAAGAAAGAGAGTCAATGGTGGGTCACAAATCCAATTAATAGATGAGATGGAGTATTTTAGCAACCTACAAAGTGTTATTTTAGTATATTATTGTAGCTCCTCCATGATCATATTTTATGTATAGTGGTTTAAAGTGGTGTTGGAAGGAGCAAGGGCAATCGAACAAGGCCCATCTAGATCCTTGGAGGTAGATTCCAAGAAAATATGAAACAATTTACGTGACACGTTTGTCTTGTCACGTCATTATGAGCAGGTGCATGGTCTTTTTAAAGATTTTACAACACCACCAAAAAGCCACAAATGCTTTTTTACTTTGCGATATAGTCTCAATTGATTACAAACATGTGATCTTGTATCCTAACCCACAAGAACCTCATTAGTATTATGTTGTGCATACAACACCTCGAACTGCTCAAGTGTATGATGAAAACGATGTCTGTAGCATGGACATGGAGAGTATGTAGGTAGAGAAGTCATTATAAAGAGGGCTTGTGACATGTTGAGAAATAAGCATGGGCAATTCAAAGGAAGAGATAAGAGTACAAGAATGCTTCAAGAGTGAAGTAGACTCTTCTTTCTATGAGAACCTATACATAAACCTTCTAATGTATGCCAAGCTATACTAAGAGCTTGTCATGGAGCCATAGGATTGATCATATTTGCACCCATTTTTTGTCAAATTCATTGGCAATTTGCTAACGTTGGTACATTGTTATATGTTTTTTAACTTACACACTTATTCGTAGATATATGTTATTGTACTTCACTTACACCCTCTTATTGAATGTGGTAACATCAATTATTGGCTACATAGGTCATTATACAGGATTTAGAGAGCAAGATGAGTTGACAATACACAAATAAGGAGCTATAAGAGATCTTCATGCATATGTCTGTAGATTAGATGGCATGCTTTACGGACATAATAGACTAGGAGTTGTCTCAATTTGCGCCTACGCCTTCTACATGTTTTGCATCGGCACTCTCTGATGCGTCGATCTCCAACAAGAAAAGTTGACACTCTAGGTTGGCCGCAAAGGAAGGCAGCTCATGGATGCCTCACTTGATTAGTGGAGGTGGTGGTTGTGGTGGATGCCTTAGGGAGTTGCAGGCTTCCTCTCCTTCTTATTCTAAGGGTGTTTTTAGGGGGTGTTACATAGATACAAATGTTATGCCCCATAATTGGTTGCTATTCCTTGCTCCTAGTTCTAGAGAGGGTGGCTCAAGTGCATGCTACAAAGACATTAAAGCAGTGTCCCCCTCTCATTAGTTAAGTGGCCACTTATCACCTCCTAATTTGCTGCATGTATAAATACTTTTACTCCTATGATGCCAAGTTTTGTTCAGTCCTCTACGAGTGGCACTCTTACGGGTACTACTCTAAGAGGTGCCACCCCTCTAGGTATGCCAAATATACGTGGATCTCCTAGTTATGCCAAGGAGTCTAGTTGCAAGTGGGAGAGGGCGCACCTTAGATACACACCCACTAGGGTATGGATACTTAGTGGATGAGAAAATCAGTATCGTGTATATGAATGATAAGGGGAAGAGGTTGATTCCACGCATATGTGAATTTGTGCTAACAAATTTTTATGTACAATGTATTGGATCATTGAAAGACTATACCAAAGGCTAGCAAGGACTACATGATAGTGTCCTTGCACGAAGAGTTTGTAGTGCCCACATCAAGCTAATCTTCTCTCCACTAGATGGATGATGGAGGTGATGCGTGCCTACATGTCACATAAACGGCCGAATGCACAGAAGATAGTGAAGAGTGGTGCACCAAAGACTGAGTGACTAGACTAGGAGGCATGAGGAGACTCATAGAGCTGGATGACTTTGTAAGTTTTCTATTAGTTACGTTCACTTTCTTATTTTATGTATTGCTTGTACTAATGATGTCACTTTAACATGATACTTTGTCTTTTTTGCTACAGCACTCAATTCCAAATCATGACCCCACGAGATTAGAGACCCGATATACTGAAAGGCATGGTCTTACTACATTCATCAATAGATTAGATACGTGTGGGGTCTAGTAAGTCATGTGTCCATTTTTTAGTTCTCTTGATGCATTGCGTTCTTTGGATTGATCTTTGGTTGTTTATGTTACAAACTCCTTTTGATGATCCATTGTATAGAGACAAGCTCTTGGATAGTGACAAGTTGTAGTAATTGCTTGGATTCATGGAGTGTGCACCCCTCCCTTTTTTGGGCCCTATGCTCCATGCAAACTCTTTCCATTGATTCTATGTGTCTTTCTTTAGATACATTTCTCCTTTGTTATATCTATCAATATGTATATAATAATCAATAAATAATATTTATATAGATAAATAATAATTAATATATTTACATATAATTATATGTATATATATTATTATATTTGACATGGATAATAATAATAATAATAATGATACATATGATGCAATTGTACATTAATTCAATATATATTTATTAATTATAATTAGTAATACATTAACATAATCGATTAAGTATTGATCATGAACTAGTAGGTATAATACAAGCCTATCCTGACAATGCCGCCATGAAATGGTCTTGCTTTCCTTCATTCATAAAATGCTAGTATACAAAACATATACTATCTCTTATTTTTGAATTCACCAGATCAAATACCAAAACCTAACATAAACCTACGTGGCACTCATCCCCATGATATTTGTAAAAATACCAAACCTGATTGTATACAACTTGCTTCTCTCACATCCTCTAAGCATGCATTAAAGGGCCAGTAAAGACTATGAACTACCTCTCGTCCCCTTTGTGTAGTGCATTTAATTTGTAGTGCATGACTCTTCCTAGCCATGCAAAACCTAGCAATGTGCACTTTCTTTTTCCTCTCCTCTCACGAATCACAACCTTTGAGATCTAGCATTAGAGGTACTTGTGTTGGAGGGATTGGATAACATCAATTGTTGATAGAGAGATTCAAGCCTTCCCAACATTTCCGTGGATCAAAAAGCTTTCGTGAAAGGAGAAGATAAAGGAAGAGAGAGGGTGTAACCACCTCAACCTCCCACCTCCTCAAATCACCTGACAAGCCTCCTCATTTTCCTTCCTTGATATTATAAAATTGGATTGCATACATTTTGACTAAGGTCTAAAGACCCTTTTATTTTTGGAATGAGAAAAAAGGTGTTTGACCTTTCCTTGCTTCATAGACAATTTTTAACAAGATGGTACATTTACAACGAGTCATCTTACAAAAAGTTATTTCCATGTGAGCACATTTTGGTGCCTATTTTTGCACTAATTTGGAGGTCATCATTCAAATGAACAGCACCCTGCCACGGCACGATGAGAAGCACGAACCGGCCAAACCATCTATGAAATGTTTGTGATATCCTAACTCATGAGCAAGTTGCATTGCTTCCATATCTTTCAAAGTAAAGACTAAAGGAGTCTGCTTCAACTTGGATAATTGTGAGTTGTTCAATGTAAGTGACAGACGATATGAGGCATTTGTTGAAGATGTTTGTATAATAGACGATCATAAAGTACAAAATAGGATTTAAACCACTTTATAATAAATTTCAACACAATTAATTAATGTTATTGAAAGAATAAAAAACTTTAAGTAGATTCTCTCATTGATATTGGTGGTATTTAGAAACACCAAGGTAACTACATAAAACACTTTAAATTTCTAACAAGCATATATTTCATAGCCCTGCAAAAGCCCTTAATGCTTAAGATATATATTTATTATGAAAGTCAAAATTAGTCTATATAGAATCATTGCCTTGTTACATCATGTATATTGGAAAAATACAACTTTTGTAGATTTTGTATAAAACGTTTACCTGCACTACCATTTACGAAATGTTTGTGATATCCTAACTCATGAGCAAGTTGCAATGCTTATGTATCTTTCAAAGTGGAGACTAAAGGAGTCTGCTTCAACATGGATAATTGTGAGCTGTTCAATGTAAGAGACGGATGATGTGAGGCATTTGTTGAGAATGTTTGTATAATAGATGGTCTCTTGAAGCAAGAAGTAATTGAAGGTTGAACATATATACCATATTTATCAATCCTGGTCTCGTGTGGTGTTGATGATGATGATGAAATACCATCATTCTCTACTCTAGTCCATTCATCAATGACAACCTTGAATTGAGCATACAATTCATGTCCATATTGAACTGGATCATGTTCATATCAATCAAACTTGATGACTTCACGTGCATCATGGTATTTGCTTAAGTGAGTCAAGTATGATAGAAGTTCTTTGATCAAGATAGAGTCCCCACAATCAATATCAAATGTTTTTGGATAAATGCAATTCTCAACAGGATTTAGACATCCTTTGTAAGGATTGTCATCTATGAGAATAGTCTTGGTATGCTGGCAAACATCTCCATATTGATCCCATACATACTTCAGAGGCTTGAACATTGCTTCTACTCCCATCTTATTTGGTCTATATATGATTTTGAGTCAATATCTATGACATTGTTATTGGCCCCAAATCATGAAGAAATGATACTTCCTTTTTGCATGTACTTAATAACTGCCATGGCATTCTTATGTAAAGCTATTGACCAAACTCCCACTTGGAATCTTGCAAATAAGGCTTCAAAAAACTCCCCTGGTCGAAGAACAATCCATTGCTTTCCCATTTGAAAGCTTTGAAACCTTTTAGACATAGCAAAGCATCGTTATAAAAGAAGACCATTAAGATCAAGTATTACACATAATTGTGTTGCATTTCTTATCAAGGACACATCAATCACATCATCATGCTCTATTGTTGTTGAATCTGTTAGATATCCAACCATAGATGTCTTAGTTGAAGTTACAAAGAAGAAAAAGAAGCACATTAGATTCATTTACTTCCTCATCATTCTACTTAATGTTTGAGTTATAAACTGGCATAGAACACTAAAGCAATTTAACTTTGCCTTGATAAATACATACATAGGTACTACTTAATAAATGATGTCTTAAGAAAAGAGATATTTGACCATGTGAAAAAATCTAACCAAGAGTAATATCATGAGGTGAAAAATATATATATGGTGATTTCTTTGAAGTAAAATCTATTCTAATCAAATCATTTTTCCATACCTACTTTTTATCGCTAATTATTAGTATACTTGAGATACTAACAATAGATTCTTATAATTAGTTGCAAAAATTATCTTATCATTATAATATTAAACATACTCAATTTCTAAAAAGACCTTCAAAATGGCATGTACAAAGAAGGTGCTTATTAGTCCTAATTATTAAAATAAAATTTAAACATGATACTTTTGACCATGTGACCAAAACTATGTCACATATAAGTGACACATTATAATTTAATTGAGATAAGTTATACTCTATTTGGATAAGTTTTCATAGTTTCTTCTTAAGGACTAACCATTCTATTTTTGAACCAGTTATATCCCATAGATATTTAAACTCATGAATTGTAACAAGGATTTTACCTTAATATTCCATATACACATCTCAAAAGATATATTGGAGGTAAAATCTTTGTTGTAATATTTGCTACTGAGGTAAAACTCCTTTGGGAGGTGCAATTAATCTTTTTTGGGGTGTGCAATTAAGGTACATGCATAGGCATACACTAGTGATGTAGTAAAAGAGGCTATAAGAGATAAGAGATTTGACCGTGTGGACAAATCTAGCCAAAACTAACATGACAAGATCATTATACAACACATATAAGAGTTTAATTGAAATAAGATCTAAAATAGACTTAAGTAAATTTTGCATAGCTAGCTCAAACTTTTCATTATGATAAGTATTCTTGCACACTAGATTACAATTAAACAGTTATCCTTACAAAGGATGATAAATTTTACTGAGCTCTTTAATACTGTTTTAGCAAAATATTTACTTAAATAGATTTTTTAAACCAAACATGCTCAGTACCTTTTGTAAAAATTTAAAAAACTAAAGACATAGTTTCTTTAAGTAATATCACCAAAGAAAGAAAATATTGCAAATGCTAATGGAAGTAACTTCTTAAGAAAAAAATCAAAATTACATCAATGTGTCTTCCTTGATGAAAGGATAAGGAACGGAGTTTAAACACCTAAAGTAGCCTTTAATTTCTATTTCATAATTAGACTTGCTATATCTTGGCTTGATTCTTCTATGCCCTCGAGTGGTACTTCGAGAACTTGAACTTCAGTAGGAGGAACCTCTTGGGAGTTTGAATTTTGTTTGACACTCTCATGGACCCTCCACAATTGTGCTTCAACCTCTCTTTGCTCTTGAGTGTTGCAAACCACTGCAATAGTCTTCATATGATTTACCAATGCCACCTTAGATGTAAGTCCACTTGCATATACATAAAATACAACCTCATGAGCATCATTGAATGCTTTGATTGTATTTTCCATAGCTTTCATTTTCTTTCTTAAAATGGCCTTTGCAATCCTTTGTTCTTCTTCAAGATCTTCATCATTGCACTCCTTGTCCAAGCTTTCAAAGTCCAAAATGGAAGGCTTGTTAACATTGTTTATATATCTCTCAAAATTGATGAAGCTTTTCTCCATGGTCACTAATGTCAAAACCACAAAAGAATCTATAGATCCAAAAGCAAACGTTCTATCCATTGGTAAGAAGTCAACACTACCAACTAGCATGTGATACTTGCAAGAAATGCTTTCAATAGCATTTTCCAAAGCTGTCATTTTCTTTCGATCAAGAAATGATAACAACATGAATTGTTTAGGATCACATGTCACTTGTAGTAGAGTGGATACAACCTTTCCAAACTTTATAGAGTCCCATTTCATTCCCTCAACCCCATATGTTGCATCTAGAACAACAACCCCAATGGTAATTGGATCTCTGTAAACATTATGTATATGATCAAAGGTTTTTAGATTGCATCCAACAACATATACACGCCAAGGGGAAGTAGTGGAGGATTGAAGAGGATTTTGCTTTTTTTCAATTAGGAAGTTCACAATATCTTTTGCTCCATTTGGTAGGGACCCTGCATCAACTCTATGTGTGAGCTTCTTTGATACCCAATCATTGCAAATGCCTAAAATCTTTGTGTAGACTTCATCATTGATATCATAATCATCAACAAGCTCTTCCCAAGTCTTCATCACAGTGCTACTTTCTAGAACTGAGGCATTGAAAAGAGTGACTAATTCCTGCTTTAGGACCCTGTCTTGCTTGATTTGCTTAGCCCTTGTTTCCATGTCAATCATATCTTCCTTATCCCATTTGTTTCTAAGAAAAATGATATGATCTTCATTAATCTCCGCTTGTAGTGTAAGGATGTCTCCATCCTTTAAACCCATAAGGCAACAAAATGCAGAAGGAGAAGGTTGCCTTCCCTTTTTTCTCAAACTCTCCTCTTGGGATATAAACTCACCTCTAGAGTATCTCTTTATGATTTTGATCCAACTATCAAATATTTATTAGGAGCTAACAATCATATGGCAATCTCTAGATGCACAATTTTCTCCAATGTATGCCACAAATCTCTACAAAAAAAATGATCAAAATAGTGAGCATAGAACAAAAGAAAGAGCATCACACTAATCTTCACAAAAAGAGAAGGTAAGATTATATGTGATTACTTGCCATGGTACTCTTTAAGAGCTTGTCTTAGAAAGCCCTTGTTGGGGTTTTGGTGGAGAACCAAATGCTAGCCATTGATCTCTTAATTGTTAAAGTTGCTCAACATAAGGGGCATTCTTCATAACATTATGTGATTCTATATTTGTCATTTGTGAAAGCTCAATGCACATTTCCATAGGACAATTAACTAATATTCTAGCATTTCTCGTGGTGTATAAATGTTTTATTGCTAGACAACGTGTAGTATTACTCTAAATATATATCTTTGCTGCATGATTTGAGTGAAGCCCTGATATAATCCAATAACTATAAGTGTCCAACTTATTAGCATTCACCTCATCACAATGCATGGGTCTCTTCTCATTGTTGTCTTGTACAAAAGGCATAATATATGCTGTTGTTGCTGAATTCATGGGATTCTTTATGAAAGTCGTGGTTAGCTTCGCTATATAATCCCAACACAGTAACCTATAAGCATACAAAGGAGGTGCCTCATAGCACCTATCAATGAGAATAGGAAATTGTGTTGTTGGACCAAATGGAAAGAATTTTTGAAATCCTGAATCTTCCTTCCTTCCCTTCTTCTTAACTATCTCAAGAACATCGAATGTTCTTTTTACTCCCTTGACCTCAAGAGAAATTATTGGCTTTGTAGGTGTAACTTCTAGCATGGAAGGTAAAGTGGCATTATTCTGAGTAGTGTTAGCAGCCATACTAACAACAAGAGCTTGTAACAAGGAACTTTGTTGAGTGATTTTGACTTTGAGCTTGTGGGATTCGGTGAATTATTTTCTTCTTGAGGAGCATGTGAAGATCTCAAGTCTATTTGTTTATCTTGGAGCTTCATTCTTTTGTTAGGGCGATCACCTTTTCTTGATAGGGAAAGTAGCTCACTATTTTGGACAACTTGGAATGCTGATATAATGTCTTCTATGCCCTTTACCTCCTCAAATAAGGTCCATCCCATTGTTTTTAAAGAGTATTCTTTGTCCTCTTTAATACGAGCAAAGTGAGATGACAAAGGATCAAGTTTGTATACTATATTTTTCCCCTTAACATTAACAAGATTACATGGTATTCCCTCTTTCCCAACACATCCATCTATTATCTTCTCTATGATACCATCTTGTTGAAAAAATGCAATATTACTCTTTAAAGTAAATAAGAGAACATTATCAGCCATTTTTCCTTGACTATCATAAGCATCCACATACCATGGATACACAAAATCACCACTAACTCCATCAATGGTTTGGGTCTCCTTTTTGGATGTGCTATCTTTCTTTGCCATTGAATAGTTCTACAAAGAGAAAAAGTTATTTTTAAAAACGGATTTAAAAATATTCAAAATTCACAAAATCCAAATAAATATATAAGATTTCTAGGTTGAAAATTGAAAACATAATATTTTACGAAATACAAGACAAATGTACTCCAAAGGGACTCTCCCATAAAATAAAATATTAAAATTTGAGATTAAGTGTGGTATAAGATCCAACCATAAATATATGTGCTTATATATCAAATCTCACGGATTATTCTGGCCCTAAGTTAGCATTAATTATGTTTCTCTTGCAAGAATAATATAGTAAAAACTTTGCCATGGACTTCGGTGAGAAGATCAAATTCTATTAATAGTGAGACTTGACCGTGGGCTTAACCAAATGGTCAAGTGATAATGAAATATTGAGTGTGAGTGTGGTATGAGATATAGTGAAAAATCATTGTGGTTATGTAGAAAATGTCATGGATGATTTTGTCTCTAAGTTAACATTGGATTTCTTCTCCATGTAAGTTTCCTATGCAAGGATCATACTCTAGAAACTTTGCTAAAATTTTTAGCCATGTGGTCAAATCCTATTTAATCAAAGAATGAGATCTAGTCCAATATGAGATCCACCCATGTATCAATGTGGTTATGTAGAATCTCACAATTCCATTTGGCCCAAAGTTAACATTGTAATTAGTGTACAAGTAAGTTTCCCTTGAAAGGAGCTATATTGTAGAAATATTGTCATTGGTTTTAGCCATGTGGTCAAATCCTATTTAGTCATAAGACTTATCTATAAGATTAGAAACTTTGCCATGGTTTTTTACCATATGGTTTTTAAAGGCTAGTTAAAGAGAGGATGCGGTTTATTGTGATATGAGATTCACATATAAACAAATATGGCTATGTAGCAAATCCCATAGATACCAATATAAGGTAATGTGAAAAACACTTGAAAGGTGGAGATTTGACCTCATGGTGAAATCTACAAGATACCTATATTTCTATAAACTTGTTTTAACCATATGGCCAAATCTAGTTTCATAATAATATGAAGCAAGTGATTCATTTGTTGCAACATGTTGTGAAATTGGATTTGACTATATAGCCAAGTATTATTTTATAATGGAATGAAAAAGTGGTCTCATGGTTTGCAATATGTATGAGATTAGATTTGATCATATGGTCAAATGAAACAAGAATGGGGGATTCTTGGATGTTAGCATTGATAACAAAATGAAAGATTTGACCATATGGCTAGTTTTTATTTTGTAGTGGAATGGAAAAGGTGACTAATTTGTGGTAAAGTGATATGATATTTATATATGAACATATAGATAAGAAGTTATGAACAATTAAAATGAAAAAAATGGTTTATGAAAACAAAGTGATTTGTTTGTTGCACGACAAGTTTTGATCACATGGCGAAACTTCCTATAAATATAGTAGGTAATTAAGGAGTTCCAAGTAGAACATGGCCTTCCTTTTTGGAGATAATATATAAGATGTTTATCTTAGAAGATTTTGCCATACAGCCAAATCTAGCATACCCAATAATTGTGTGATCGATTCCACCACAAATTTAGCCTTAATTTTTCAGGATCAATTCCCAAAAAAGTGGTTTGTTTGTTGCAAGACAAGATTTGACCACATGGCCAAATTATAGAAAGTAAGGAATTCTAAGTAGAAACTAGTCTTTCCTTTTGAAAGTAAGTAAGGGTTGATAATATAAGAAAGCATTTGACCAAATGGCAAAATGTCATTCTTGTAGTCAAATGAACAAAGTGGTTGATTTGTTGTAAGATATGGAAGGATTTAAATTGTTCCAGGCAGGGCATGTGAGTAGTGGATGGGATGGCGATGGCAATAGTAATTGCACCATCGTTCCAT